>NW_024609531.1:40000-208430 GCF_018296145.1 Oncorhynchus tshawytscha
ACAGTTGTCAAAGGTGACAGGACAGACAGACAGACAGACAGACAGACAGACAGACAGACAGACAGACAGACAGACAGACAGACAGACAGACAGACAGACAGACAGACAGACAGACAGACAGACAGACAGACAGACAGACAGACAGACAGACAGACAGACAGACAGACAGACAGACAGACAGACAGACAGACAGACAGACAGACAGACAGACAGACAGACAGACAGACAGACAGACACAGACAGACAGACAGACAGACAGACAGACAGACAGACAGACAGACAGTATAGTGTCTAATCTGATATAGAAACCAGTATGATGTTCTGTGAGAGTTCCCTACCACCTCCTCTCCTATCTCATCGGCATGTTATCCCGGTAGAGACACAACATTACCCCCCCTCCTGTGTTTTACCTTGTCCAATATCTTAACACACGCCTATCTTAATAATACATTCAGCTGAGATTAGCACTCTGTTTTATTCTGTATTTATGTAAAGGAGTTGTTTTACTGATGAATTAGTTCAATGTATAATGGATTGGTACATGGTGGTTTTTTGTTGGTTTTCTTTTGCCAAAGATTCACATGAAATCTTAATTTAATTTAATAATTTAAAGCCCGAGCTCATTGATACTGGGTCTATAATGTGGCGACGTAAACAATCAGTTTTCCCTAACAAATAAATACTTACAGTTCTTCCCTCCATACTGTCCTTAGAGAGTACAATCCAGAGGCCCATAGGGATATAACCTCCTGTAAATATCTCTCTCCAGGACCATCATTCAGTGGTTTATTGTAATGTTAAGACCCACAAACTCTCCAATCAGCAAAGGTGATGTGTTTAACATGAGGGATGTTGTGCCTTGTAAGAAGAAACGATTGGTTTTTGTCCCAAATGGCACCCTGTTCCCTTTATAGTGCATTGTTCTGGACCAGGGCCCTCCCTATTCCCTGTTCTGGACCAGGGCCCTCCCTATTCCCTGTTCTGGACCAGGGCCCTCCCTATTCCCTGTTCTGGACCAGGGCCCTCCCTATTCCCTGTTCTGGACCAGGGCCCTCCCTATTCCCTGTTCTGGACCAGGGCCCTCCCTATTCCCTGTTCTGGACCAGGGCCCTCCCTATTCCCTGTTCTGGACCAGGGCCCACCCTATTCCCTGTTCTGGACCAGGGCCCACCCTATTCCCTGTTCTGGACCAGGGCCCTCCCTATTCCCTGTTCTGGACCAGGGCCCTCCCTATTCCCTGTTCTGGATCAGGGCCCTGGACCAGGGCCCCCTATTCCCTGTTCTGGACCAGGGCCCTCCCTATTCCTGTTCTGGACCAGGGCCCTCCCTATTCCCTGTTCTGGACCAGGGCCCTCCCTATTCCCTGTTCTGGACCAGGGCCCTCCCTATTCCCTGTTCTGGACCAGGGCCCTCCCTATTCCCTGTTCTGGACCAGGGCCCTCCCTATTCCCTTTATAGTGCATTGTTCTGGACCAGGGCCCTCCCTATTCCCTTTATAGTGCATTGTTCTGGACCAGGGCCCTCCCTATTCCCTTTATAGTGCATTGCTCTGGACCAGGGCCCTCCCTATTCCCTTTATAGTGCATTGCTCTGGAAAAGGGCCCACCATAGGCCTGTATAGGACTTTAAGAGAAAAGGGTGCAATTAGGGATTAAACCCTTGACTAGTGTGGTACCAGCTGCTTGCCTCATGACTAGTGTGGTACCAGCTGCTTGCCTCATGACTAGTGTGGTACCAGCTGCTTGCCTCATAACCCTAGTGTGGTACCAGCTGCTTGCCTCATAACCCTTGACTAGTGTGGTACCAACTGCTTGCCTCATAACCCTTGACTAGTGTGGCACCAGCTGCTTGCCTCATAACCCTTGACTAGTGTGGTACCAGCTGCTTGCCTCATAACCCTTTGTGTGGTACCAGCTGCTTGCCTCATAACCCTTGACTAGTGTGGTACCAACTGCTTGCCTCATAACCCTTGACTAGTGTGGTACCAACTGCTTGCCTCATAACCCTTGACTAGTGTGGTACCAACTGCTTGCCTCATAACCCTTGACTAGTGTGGTACCAACTGCTTGCCTCATAACCCTTGACTAGTGTGGTACCAACTGCTTGCCTGGAACACCGAGTGCAGCTGAACATTGTTTTATTTGAGCTGCTTTAGCTGCTTGTCAACGTTGTTGTTTAAGTTATTATGCTCTCTGTCAGTCAAACCGTTTCGATCTCTAACTATCACAACACGACATAGGAAATGTTCTGACGTCCTTTTCTTTTTTTTATGACTATTTTTTTGCTTTGAAACGATGATTTAGTGTTTATCTGCCATGGGACGGGTTGTTGTGTTTAATGAAACATATCTGAGCCAAAATGTTACCTTTGGCTCTTGCCCAGAAACAAAGTGAATCAATTATAAAGTGAATAAATTATAAAGTGTGTTTTTTTCTGAATGAATACCTGTTGGTCACGTGCTTTATTTCTATATCTCTAATTCCCACTCTGAAGGACACTGAGGATGCTGTCGTTCTGCCCCCCTGACCAAGGCAGTTAACCCACTGTTCCTACACTGTCATTGACAATAAGAAGTTGTTCTTTAACTGACTTGCCTAGTTAAATAAAGGATAAAAAAATAAATATCAGGTCTGTCAATACACAGATGTCATTAACAATAAGAATCATGTCAGTGGGTTCGTCTTCCCCCATCACCTCTGAAGTGGGGCACGTCCTGCCTTTCCAAGAAGGGTATCTGGCACATCCAGAGGCTTCTTTTAGTCCCAAATGGCACCCTGTTCCCTATATAGTGCACTACTTTAGGCCAGAGCCCTATGGCACCCTATTCCCTATATAGTGCACTACTTTAGACCAGAGCCCTATGGCAACCTATTCCCTATATAGTGCACTACTTTAGACCAGGACCCATAGGGCTCTGGTTAAAAGTAGTGCACTATATAGGGAATAGGGTGCCATTTGGGGTACATGTCACTGTAGAGAACACAAGCAGTATTTTCATCCTGAATTTCACTCTGTCATATTCAGTCCAGTCCAACAGAACGGTCGGGGGACATGTATTTGACCTAGCAACAGTATGTCCAACAGAACGGTCAGGGGGACATGTATTTGACCTAGCAACAGTATGTCCAACAGAACGGTCAGGGGACATGTATTTGACCTAGCAACAGTATGTCCAACAGAACGGTCAGGGGGACATGTATTTGACCTAGCAACAGTATGTCCAACAGAACGGTCAGGGGGACATGTATTTGACCTAGCAACAGTATGTCCAACAGAACGGTCGGGGGACATGTATTTGACCTAGCAACAGTATGTCCAACAGAACGGTCAGGGGGACATGTATTTGACCTAGCAACAGTATGTCCAACAGAACGGTCAGGGGGACATGTATTTGACCTAGCTACAGTATGTCCCAACCTGATCTAGAGACCACGTTTGCACTGAGTCAGTCACACGTGTCTAGTCCAATTAAAACCGTGTAAACTCAATCGCATGTCTAAACAGTAACCAATCACACGCTTGTATCACTCCACAAGCTACGGGTCGTCACTAGTTAACACAGTCACAAAGTCATAAACCCCGCCCATTTCTACAAATTATCTTCTTAAAATCGGATTTTTAACCTAACTTTACCACTAACTTTAACCAAAATGCTAACTTTATGCCTACCCCTAAATTAAGACCAAAAATATATATATTTTTGTTTTCATACCATTTTTTTGCGATGTATCCGACTTTGTGGCTGTGTTATCTAGTGGAAACCAGCCACTAGCTACATAGCAACTCTGTGGACAGATGTTGGAGATTCACTGGTAAGTTTATAAAGTTAGATTTGTAGCCCGTTAAAAGGTCAAATCATGTTAGTAATTGTGCAGTGTAACTTTTAGGGTTTTGTTAAAGGTTATTTTGAGAGTTTTTATTCCCAATATTTGACACTATAACCAACTTTACCTCTGACAACGATCCTAATTTAGCTTTCAGAATATCTAGCTAGTTAAAGTTAGCTGTTAGCATGCTAGCCAGCCTCATGCTAGGAAGGCATTGGGGCCAGTTTGCTTTGGGACACAACATCTGGGGTCTTGTGTAATGGTTTGACTCCAAACCAATAAGTTACACAGACTCAAGCTAGAGTCAATGTTAGTTAGCTAATGGTCAGTTGAACATGACCCCATCCAATGTTTATGTTTCTACCTAGCTAATGTCAGCCCCCAACTCATTTTATATTCTATCGTCATGAAAACATTTTTTGAGGTGAGAGGTGAAAGCTAAGGTAGTTTATTGCAGAACTAGCAAGTTATTTGACAAGAACCTTTTGGGGCATTATTTAATCGATCGTGTGCCCAGAGAAGCTGGTGTTTAGGAGGATATATTGGCCCAGGTGTTGTTGGTATCGGGCTGGCAAACCATGCCAATACATCCCCCAAACACCGGCTTCGATTTCACATTAAAAACGTTTATTTAATAATTCATTTATTCATGCTCTTCCACAAGATATAGTCCCGAGTCAAATCTAGGGTTGCTACCCAAACCGGCTGGTCGTTTGTTCTGTCGGCTCGTTGCCAGAGATGCGACCCAGTCGTTCAGTCTTTTGGTTCTGTATCTATGGATGCGACCCAGTCGTTCAGTCTTTTGGTTCTGTATCTATGGATGCGACCCAGTCGTTCAGTCTTTTGGTTCTGTATCTATGGACGCGACCCAGTCGTTCAGTCTTTTAGTTCTGTATCTATGGACGCGACCCAGTCGTTCAGTCTTTTGGTTCTGTATCTATGGACGCGACCCAGTCGTTCAGTCTTTTAGTTCTGTATCTATGGACGTGACCCAGTCGTTCAGTCTTTTGGTTCTGTATCTATGGACGCGACCCAGTCGTTCAGTCTTTTGGTTCTGTATCTATGGGACGCGACCCAGTCGTTCAGTCTTTTGGTTCTGTATCTATGGACGCGACCCAGTCGTTCAGTCTTTTGGTTCTGTATCTATGGGCTGTATCTATTGACCCAGTTGTTCAGTCTTTTGGTTCTGTATCTATGGACGCGACCCAGTCGTTCAGTCTTTTGGTTCTGTATCTATGGACGCGACCCAGTCGTTCAGTCTTTTGGTTCTGTATCTATGGACGCGACCCACAGTTCAGACAGCAAAGGTTTATACAAATCTCCGCTGTTGAAAACTAAATGTTAGTCTAAAAGAAATGTGATATAATGTCTAGATGCTTTTTATAGTGGAGATCAGGTTTATAAATTGCCTGGCTGTGGATTGCGCAGTCAGATGGAACAGAGTAAATAGGCATTTTAATGTCTAGATTTAGCCAGCGGTATCTTGTGAAATAGACACCTGTTGGAATGCGGTTTGAACTAATTAGCATTCATGATTAGACCCTCCCATTTGTATAATAGAACATTAATGTGACCTAAGAGAGGGGTGTGTTCAGTTTTGTTTGAACGTTTGCTACGTTGCGGGAACGGTTTGTACCGAACGACACAGTTTCCCAAAACGTTCATGTACTTTCTTGAACAGAGGAGATATGTTTGCCTCGTTTGGTAGGTGTACCTGGGGTGTGGCTTTATTAAGCAACGAGTGATGTATTTTAAAGTGAAGTGGGGCATCTTCAACACACAACCCAACCCTTCCCCGTTTTCCAACTGCTCTTTCACTAGTCCACAAGTTAATAGACTATTTACTGTCGTGCAAAAGGGATATTGAATTATGTTTTGGTTGTCAAAGCAACTAAATATCAACATTTTGAAGGAGAAGTATATTTTGTGGCACTGGCTTTAATTCCAGTTTGTCTATAAATTAATAATAATTGATATGTTGGATTAATGTCTCCATTTCAACCAAGAATCAAAGTTAAAGAATAGGACTAAATCAAATCCAACTTTATTTAAAATGCATTTCAAGTTTGATTAGATTTAGTCCTATTTTTTATTTTATTTTTAAACTTAGATTGTTGGTTGAGATAGAGACGTGAATCCAATAGCCTAGCGGTTAAGAGCGTTGGGTTAGTAACTGAAAGGTTGCTGGTTTGAATCCCCGAGCCGACTAGGTGAACATCTGTCGTGCCCTTGAGCAAGGCACTTATCCCTAATTGCCTCTGTAAGTCTCTCTGGATCTCCTTCAGAATGTTGATTATTTGGTTGCGTTGGCAACCAAAACACAATTCAATATCCCTTTTTGCACGACAGTAAATCGGTCCTGTAAGTCTCTCTGGATAAGAGCGTCTGCTAAATGACACGTTCATATTAATAGGTGAGTGTGATATTACACATTCCGTTGGTTGAATGACAGACGAGCGGTGTGTGAATGTGACTATGACACACACACACACACACCGCCTATGATTTTAGTTAATGCCATTCCAAGATATTCCCCCTGCAGCTATAGATAGGTGTGTTGTGTAAGGCCCCGTCGGCTCTGTGACAGCATGTCTGCTTAGTTACAGGTGGGAGGACTGTTTGCGCTAAACCCCTTTACCTGGACGGGAGAACATATTTAGGAAAAACACACATTGCTCAATTTCACACCTTGGTCTCCAGAACAGGGCATGTTGTATCCAGGTAAAGTGCATCATTTTCTAGTTTTTTTTACATAATAAAAAAAAACTTGCCAACTGATGCCTGAGTTGTGCTACATTTTTTGTGGTTCCCTCCTCTGGCATCTCTAGCCGGCCCTAGCCACCTCCTCCAAATTCCTTTCGTTCAAGAAGACAAATAGACGTAATGTTCTTTTGTTCACCTTTGTGAAGACAGGTACGCTTTGTGCTACTTAGCTTGACAGGTTTTATTTGACAGAACTGAAGAGGCAGTGGATTAGAATAGTTTTTGGGGTTTGCTGATGGAGAAGGCCAGTTTGTAACTCTCAGGTCCATCAGTAGTGTTTCCAAAAAATAACCCATAGTGCTGATTCCCAAATGGAACACTAATCCCTTTGTAGTGCACTACTTTAGACCAGGGCTCTATGGCACACTAATCCCTATGTAGTGCACTACTTTAGACCAGGACTTTATGGCACTCTAATCCCTATGTAGTGCACTACTTTAGACCAGAACCCTATGGCATACTATTCCCTATGTAGTACACTACTTTAGACCAGGCCTTTATGGCACTCTAATCCCTATGTAGTGCACTACTTTAGACCAGGACTTTATGGCACTCTAATCCCTATGTAGTGCACTACTTTAGACCAGGTGGTAGATTGAGTCCAACCTCAATGTCACCAGACCTGTCTGTCTCAACGATCTGAACTAGAAACATCTGTGGGTTGGAGTGTCTGGACCAGAAACATCTGTGGGTTGGAGTGTCTGGACCAGAAACATCTGTGGGTTGGAGTGTCTGGACCAGAAACATCTGTGGGTTGGAGTGTCTGGACCAGAAACATCTGTGGGTTGGAGAGCAGTGTCTGGACCAGAAACATCTGTGGGTTGGAGAGCAGCGTCTGGACCAGAAACATCTGTGGGTTGGAGAGCAGCGTCTGGACCAGAAACATCTGTGGGTTGGAGAGCAGCGTCTGGACCAGAAACATCTGTGGGTTGGAGCGTCTGGACTAGAAACATCTGTGGGTTGGAGCGTCTGAACCAGAAACATCTGTGGGTTGGAGTGTCTGAACTAGAAACATCTGTGGGCTGGAGTGTCTGGACCAGAAACATCTGTGGGTTGGAGTGTCTGGACCAGAAACATCTTGTCTGGCGTTGACCTTCTTCTGGCAGGTAAGGGTCTGGGTCCTGAAACCTCCACTTCAACCCAACCTGGCAACCCAATCTGAGTCTGTCTCTGCCTTTCAGATGTCCTCTGTCAGGCCTTCAAGAGGAAGCTGGGGTCTAGGAGGATATAGGGAGAGGATCCAGCTGTGTGTGGCAGACTATATGTGGTGGTTAGCAGCGTACTCTGGTGAGGGACACCGTCCATCTATACTCTATATGGTGGTTAGCAGCATACTCTGGTGAGGGACACTGTCCTTCTATACTGTATATGGTGGTTAGCAGCGTACTCTGGTGAGGGACACTGTCCTTCTATACTCTATATGGTGGTTAGCAGCATACTCTGGTGAGGGACACCGTCCATCTATACTCTATATGGTGGTTAGCAGCATACTCTGGTGAGGGACACTGTCCTTCTATACTGTATATGGTGGTTAGCAGCGTACTCTGGTGAGGGACACTGTCCTTTTTATACTGTACAGTATATGGTGGTTAGCAGCATACTCTGGTGAGGGACACTGTCCTTTTATACAGTATATGGTGGTTAGCAGCGTACTCTGGTGAGGGACAACGTCCTTTTATACAGTATATGGTGGTTAGCAGCATACTCTGGTGAGGGACACCGTCCTTTTATACAGTATATGGTGGTTAGCAGCATACTCTGGTGAGGGACACCATCCTTTTATACTGTATATGGTGGTTAGCAGCATACTCTGGTGAGGGACACTGTCCTTCTATACTATACATGGTGGTTAGCAGCGTACTCTGGTGAGGGACACTGTCCTTCTATACTATACTTGGTGGTTAGCAGCATACTCTGGTGAGGGACACCGTCCTTCTATTCTATATATGGTGGTTGGCAGCATACTCTGGTGAGGGACACTGTCCTTCTATACTGTATATGGTGTTTAGCAGCATACTCTGGTGAGGGACACTGTCCTTCTATACTGTATATGGTGGTTAGCAGCATACTCTGGTGAGGGACACTGTCCTTCTATACTGTATATGGTGGTTAGCAGCGTACTCTGGTGAGGGACACCGTCCATCTATACTCTATATGGTGGTTAGCAGCATACTCTGGTGAGGGACACTGTCCTTCTATACTGTATATGGTGGTTAGCAGCGTACTCTGGTGAGGGACACTGTCCTTTTATACTGTACAGTATATGGTGGTTAGCAGCATACTCTGGTGAGGGACACTGTCCTTTTATACAGTATATGGTGGTTAGCAGCATACTCTGGTGAGGGACACCATCCTTTTATACTGTATATGGTGGTTAGCAGCATACTCTGGTGAGGGACACTGTCCTTCTATACTATACATGGTGGTTAGCAGCGTACTCTGGTGAGGGACACTGTCCTATACTATACTTGGTGGTTAGCAGCATACTCTGGTGAAGGACACCGTCCTTCTATTCTATATATGGTGGTTGGCAGCGTACTCTGGTGAGGGACACTGTTCTTCTATACTCTATATGGTGGTTAGCAGCATACTCTGGTGAGGGACACTGTCCTTCTATACTGTATATGGTGGTTAGCAGCATACTCTGGTGAGGGACACTGTCCTTCTATACTGTATATGGTGGTTAGCAGCATACTCTGGTGAGGGACACTGTCCTTTTATACAGTATATGGTGGTTAGCAGCGTACTCTTGTGAGGGACACCGTCCTTTTATACAGTATATGGTGGTTAGCAGCATACTCTGGTGAGGACACCGTCCTTTTATACAGTATATGGTGGTTAGCAGCATACTCTGGTGAGGGACACCATCCTTTTATACTGTATATGGTGGTTAGCAGCATACTCTGGTGAGGGACACTGTCCTTCTATACTATACATGGTGGTTAGCAGCGTACTCTGGTGAGGGACACTGTCCTTCTATACTATACATGGTGGTTAGCAGCGTACTCTGGTGAGGGACACTGTCCTTCTATTCAGTATATGGTGGTTAGCAGCATACTCTGGTGAGGGACACTGTCCTTCTATACTGTATATGGTGGTTAGCAGCATACTCTGGTGAGGGACACTGTCCTTCTATACTGTACAGTATATGGTGGTTAGCAGCGTACTCTGGTGAGGGACACTGTCCTTCTATACTATACTTGGTGGTTAGCAGCATATATGGTGTCCTTCTATTCTATATATGGTGGTTAGCAGCATACTCTGGTGATGGTGGACACTGTCCTTCTATACTGTACAGTATATGGTGGTTAGCAGCATACTCTGGTGAGGGACACTGTCCTTCTATACTGTACAGTATATGGTGGTTAGCAGCATACTCTGGTGAGGGACACTGTCCTTCTATACAGTATATGGTGGTTAGCAGCATACTCTGGTGAGGGACACTGTCCTTCTATACAGTATATGGTGGTTAGCAGCATACTCTGGTGAGGGACACTGTCCTTCTATACTGTATATGGTGGTTAGCAGCATACTCTGGTGAGGGACACTGTCCTTCTATACTGTACAGTATATGGTGTTAGCAGCATACTCTGGTGAGGGACACTGCTATATATGGTGGTTAGCAGCGTACTCTGGTGAGGGACACTGTCCTTCTATACTGTACAGTATATGGTGGTTAGCAGCATACTCTGGTGAGGGACACTGTCCTTCTATACTGTATATGGTGGTTGGCATACTCTGGTGAGGGACACTTCCTTCTATACTGTACAGTATATGGTGGTTAGCAGCATACTCTGGTGAGGGACACTGTCCTTCTATACTGTTCAGTATATGGTGGTTAGCAGCATACTCTGGTGAGGGACACTGTCCTTCTATACTGTATATGGTGGTTAGCAGCATACTCTGGTGAGGGACACTGTCCTTCTATACTGTACAGTATATGGTGGTTAGCAGCATACTCTGGTGAGGGACACTGTCCTTCTATACTGTACAGTATATGGTGGTTAGCAGCATACTCTGGTGTCCTTCTATACTGTACAGTATATGGTGGTTAGCAGCATACTCTGGTGAGGGACACTGTCCTTCTATACTGTACAGTATATGGTGGTTAGCAGCATACTCTGGTGAGGGACACTGTCCTTCTGTATATGGTGGTTACTCTGGTGAGGGACACTGTATATGGTGGTTAGCAGCATACTCTGGTGAGGGACACTGTCCTTCTATACTTATATGGTGGTTAGCAGTATACTGGTATATGGTGGTTAGCAGCATACTCTGGTGAGGGACACTGTCCTTCTATACTATACAGTATATGGTGGTTAGCAGCGTACTCTGTGAGGGACACTGTCCTTTATACTGTACAGTATATGGTGGTTAGCAGCATACTCTGGTGAGGGACACTGTCCTTTTATACAGTATATGGTGGTTAGCAGCATACTCTGGTATCCTTTTATACTGTATATGGTGGTTAGCAGCATACTCTGGTGAGGGACACTGTCCTTCTATACTGTACAGTATATGGTGTTAGCAGCATACTCTGGTGAGGGACAGCATGGTGGTTAGCAGCATACTCTGGTGAGGGACACTGTCCTTCTATACTGTACAGTATATGGTGGTTAGCAGCATACTCTGGTGAGGGACACTGTCCTTCTATACTACAGTATATGGTGGTTAGCAGCATACTCTGGTGAGGGACACTGTCCTTCTATACTGTATATGGTGGTTAGCAGCATACTCTGGTGAGGGACACCGTCCATCTATACTGTACAGTATATGGTGGTTAGCAGCGTACTCTGGTGAGGAAACTGTCCTTCTATACTATACTTGGTGGTTAGCAGCATACTCTGGTGAGGGACACCGTCCTTCTATTCTAGTATATGGTGGTTGGCAGCACTCTGGTGAGGGACACTGTCCTTCTATACTCTATATGGTGGTTAGGACTCTGGTGAGGGACACTGTCCTTCTATACTGTACAGTATATGGTGTTTAGCAGCGCACTCTGGTGAGGGACACTGTCCTTCTATACTGTACAGTATATGGTGGTTAGCAGCATACTCTGGTGAGGGACACTGTCCTTCTATACTGTACAGTATATGGTGGTTAGCAGCATACTCTGGTGAGGGACACTGTCCTTCTATACTGTACAGTATATGGTGTTTATACTGGTGAGGGACACTGTCCTTCTATACTGTATATGGTGGTTAGCAGCATACTCTGGTGAGGGACACTGTCCTTCTATACTGTACAGTATATGGTGGTTAGCAGCATACTCTGGTGAGGGACACTGTCCTTCTATACTATATATGGTGGTTCAGCGCACTCTGGTGAGGGACACCTTCCTTCTATACTGTACAGTATATGGTGGTTAGCAGCATACTCTGGTGAGGACACTGTCCTTCTATACTGTATGTGGTGTTAGCAGCATATGGTCCTTCTATTCTATATATGGTGGTTAGCAGCATACTCTGGTGAGGGACACTGTCCTTCTATACTGTATATGGTGGTTAGCAGCACACTCTGGTGAGGGACACCGTCCTTCTATACTGTACAGTATATGGTGGTTAGCAGCGTACTCTGGTGAGGGACACTGTCCTTCTATACTGTACAGTATATGGTGGTTAGCAGCATACTCTGGTGAGGGACACCGTCCTTCTATACTGTACAGTATATGGTGGTTAGCAGCATACTCTGGTGAGGGACACTGTCCTTCTATACTATATATGGTGTTTAGCAGCATACTCTGGTGAGGGACACTGTCGTTCTATACTGTACAGTATATGGTGTTTAGCAGCATACTCTGGTGAGGGACACTGTCCTTCTATACTATATATGGTGGGCAGCGCACTCTGGTGAGGGACACTGTCCTTCTATACTGTATATGGTGGTTAGCAGCATACTCTGGTGAGGGACACTGTCCTTCTATACTATATATGGTGGTTAGCAGCATACTCTGGTGAGGGACACTGTCCTTCTATACTATATATGGTGGTTAGCAGCATACTCTGGTGAGGACACTGTCCTTCTATACTGTATATGGTGGTTAGCAGCATACTCTGGTGAGGGACACTGTCCTTCTATACTATATATGGTGGTTAGCAGCATACTCTGGTGAGGGACACTGTCCTTCTATACTGTATATGGTGGTTAGCAGCATACTCTGGTGAGGGACACTGTCCTTCTATATACAGTATATGGTGGTTAGCAGCATACTCTGGTGAGGGACACTGTCCTTCTATACTGTATATGGTGGTTAGCAGCATACTCTGGTGAGGGACACTGTCCTTCTATACTGTACAGTATATGGTGGTAGCAGCATACTCTGGTGAGGGACACTGTCCTTCTATACTATATATGGTGGTTAGCAGGCACTCTGGTCCTTCCTTCTATACTGTACAGTATATGGTGGTTAGCAGCATACTCTGGTGAGGGACACTGTCCTTCTATACTGTATATGGTGGTTAGCAGCATACTCTGGTGAGGGACACCGTCCTTCTATTCTATATATGGTGGTTAGCAGCATACTCTGGTGAGGGACACTGTCCTTCTATACTGTATATGGTGGTTAGCAGCACACTCTGGTGAGGGACACTGTCCTTCTATACTGTACAGTATATGGTGGTTAGCAGCGTACTCTGGTGAGGGACACTGTCCTTCTATACTGTACAGTATATGGTGGTTAGCAGCATACTCTGGTGAGGGACACTGTCCTTCTATACTGTACAGTATATGGTGGTTAGCAGCATACTCTGGTGAGGGACACTGTCCTTCTATACAATATATGGTGGTTTAGCAGCATACTCTGGTGAGGGACACTGTCCTTCTATACATGTACAGTATATGGTGGCAGCATACTCTGGTGAGGGACACTGTCCTTCTATACTATATATGGTGGTTAGCAGCGCACTCTGGTGAGGGACACTGTCCTTCTATACTGTATATGGTGGTTAGCAGCATACTCTGGTGAGGGACACTGTCCTTCTATACTATATATGGTGGTTAGCAGCATACTCTGGTGAGGGACACTGTCCTTCTATACTTTATATGGTGGTTAGCAGCATACTCTGGTGAGGGACACTGTCCTTCTATACTGTATATGGTGGTTAGCAGCATACTCTGGTGAGGGACACTGTCCTTCTATACTATATATGGTGGTTAGCAGCATACTCTGGTGAGGGACACTGTCCTTCTATACTGTATATGGTGGTTAGCAGCATACTCTGGTGAGGGACACTGTCCTTCTATACTGTACAGTATATGGTGTTTAGCAGCATACTCTGGTGAGGGACACTGTCCTTCTATACTGTATATGGTGGTTAGCAGCATACTCTGGTGAGGGACACTGTCCTTCTATACTGTACAGTATATGGTGGTTAGCAGCATACTCTGGTGAGGGACACTGTCCTTCTATACTGTATATGGTGGTTAGCAGCGCACTCTGGTGAGGGACACTGTCCTTCTATACTGTACAGTATATGGTGGTTAGCAGCATACTCTGGTGAGGGACACTGTCCTTCTATACTGTATGTGGTGGTTAGCAGCATACTCTGGTGAGGGACACCGTCCTTCTATTCTATATATGGTGGTTAGCAGCATACTCTGGTGAGGGACACTGTCCTTCTATACTGTATATGGTGGTTAGCAGCACACTCTGGTGAGGGACACTGTCCTTCTATACTGTACAGTATATGGTGGTTAGCAGCGTACTCTGGTGAGGGACACTGTCCTTCTATACTGTACAGTATATGGTGGTTAGCAGCATACTCTGGTGAGGGACACTGTCCTTCTATACTGTACAGTATATGGTGGTTAGCAGCATACTCTGGTGAGGGACACTGTCCTTCTATACAATATATGGTGTTTAGCAGCATACTCTGGTGAGGGACACTGTCCTTCTATACTGTACAGTATATGGTGTTTAGCAGCATACTCTGGTGAGGGACACTGTCCTTCTATACTATATATGGTGGTTACTCTGGTGAGGGACACTGTCCTTCTATACTGGTGGTTAGCAGCATACTCTGGTGAGGGACACTGTCCTTCTATACTATATATGGTGGTTAGCAGCATACTCTGGTGAGGGACACTGTCCTTCTATACTTTATATGGTGGTTAGCAGCATACTCTGGTGAGGGACACTGGTATATGGTGGTTAGCAGCATACTCTGGTGAGGGACACTGTCCTTCTATACTCTATATGGTGGTTAGCAGCATACTCTGGTGAGGGACACTGTCCTTCTATACTATATATGGTGGTTAGCAGCGCACTCTGGTGAGGGACACCGTCCTTCTATACTGTACAGTATATGGTGTTTAGCAGCATACTCTGGTGAGGGACACTGTCCTTCTATACTGTATATGGTGGTTAGCAGCATACTCTGGTGAGGGACACTGTCCTTCTATACTGTACAGTATATGGTGTTTAGCAGCATACTCTGGTGAGGGACACTGTCCTTCTATACTATATATGGTGGTTAGCAGCGCACTCTGGTGAGGGACACCTTCCTTCTATACTGTACAGTATATGGTGGTTAGCAGCATACTCTGGTGAGGAACACTGTCCTTCTATACTGTATGTGGTGGTTAGCAGCATACTCTGGTCCGTCCTTCTATACTATATATGGTGGTTAGCAGCATACTCTGGTGAGGGACACTGTCCTTCTATACTGTATATGGTGGTTAGCAGCACACTCTGGTGAGGGACACCGTCCTTCTATACTGTACAGTATATGGTGGTTAGCAGCGTACTCTGGTGAGGGACACTGTCCTTCTATACTGTACAGTATATGGTGGTTAGCAGCATACTCTGGTGAGGGACAGCGTCCTTCTATATACTATATGGTGGTTAGCAGCATACTCTGGTGAGGGACACTGTCCTTCTATACAATATATGGTGTTTAGCAGCATACTCTGGTGAGGGACACTGTCCTTCTATACATGTACAGTATATGGTGGTTAGCAGCATACTCTGGTGAGGGACACTGTCCTTCTATACTATATATGGTGGTTAGCAGCGCACTCTGGTGAGGGACACTGTCCTTCTATACTGTATATGGTGGTTAGCAGCATACTCTGGTGAGGGACACTGTCCTTCTATACTATATATGGTGGTTAGCATACTCTGGTGAGGGACACTGTCCTTCTATACTTTATATGGTGGTTAGCAGCATACTCTGGTGAGGGACACTGTCCTTCTATACTGTATATGGTGGTTAGCAGCGCACTCTGGTGAGGGACACTGTCCTTCTATACTATATATGGTGGTTAGCAGCATACTCTGGTGAGGGACACTGTCCTTCTATACTGTATATGGTGGTTAGCAGCATACTCTGGTGAGGGACACTGTCCTTCTATACTCTATATGGTGGTTAGCAGCATACTCCGGTGAGGGACACTGTCCTTCTATACTATATATGGTGGTTAGCAGCATACTCTGGTGAGGGACACTGTCCTTCTATACTGTATATGGTGGTTAGCAGCATACTCTGGTGAGGGACACTGTCCTTCTATACTATATATGGTGGTTAGCAGCGCACTCTGGTGAGGGACACTGTCCTTCTATACTTTATATGGTGGTTAGCAGCATACTCTGGTGAGGGACACTGTCCTTCTATAC
This sequence comes from Oncorhynchus tshawytscha, assembly GCF_018296145.1. NCBI lineage: Eukaryota > Metazoa > Chordata > Actinopteri > Salmoniformes > Salmonidae > Oncorhynchus > Oncorhynchus tshawytscha. Next base: position 56,204 of record NW_024609531.1, read on the forward strand.
TATATATGGTGGTTAGCAGCATACTCTGGTGAGGGACACTGTCCTTCTATACTATATATGGTGGTTAGCAGCATACTCTGGTGAGGGACACTGTCCTTCTATACTATATATGGTGGTTAGCAGCATACTCTGGTGAGGGACACTGTCCTTCTATACTATATATGGTGGTTAGCAGCATACTCTGGTGAGGGACACTGTCCTTCTATACTATATATGGTGGTTAGCAGCATACTCTGGTGAGGACACTGTCCTTCTATACTGTATATGGTGGTTAGCAGCATACTCTGGTGAGGGACACTGTCCTTCTATACTTTATATGGTGGTTAGCAGCATACTCTGGTGAGGGACACTGTCCTTCTATACTGTATATGGTGGTTAGCAGCATACTCTGGTGAGGGACACTGTCCTTCTATACTATATATGGTGGTTAGCAGCATACTCTGGTGAGGGACACTGTCCTTCTATACTGTATATGGTGGTTAGCAGCATACTCTGGTGAGGGACACTGTCCTTCTATACTTTATATGGTGGTTAGCAGCATACTCTGGTGAGGGACACTGTCCTTCTATACTGTATATGGTGGTTAGCAGCATACTCTGGTGAGGGACACTGTCCTTCTATACTGTATATGGTGGTTAGCAGCATACTCTGGTGAGGGACACTGTCCTTCTATACTTTATATGGTGGTTAGCAGCATACTCTGGTGAGGGACACTGTCCTTCTATACTGTATATGGTGGTTAGCAGCATACTCTGGTGAGGGACACTGTCCTTCTATACTCTATATGGTGGTTAGCAGCATACTCTGGTGAGGACACTGTCCTTCTATACTATATATGGTGGTTAGCAGCATACTCTGGTGAGGGACACTGTCCTTCTATACTGTACAGTATATGGTGGTTAGCAGCATACTCTGGTGAGGGACACTGTCCTTCTATACTGTATATGGTGGTTAGCAGCATACTCTGGTGAGGGACACCTTCCTTCTATACTGTACAGTATATGGTGGTTAGCAGCATACTCTGGTGAGGGACACTGTCCTTCTATACTGTATGTGGTGGTTAGCAGCATACTCTGGTGAGGGACACTGTCCTTCTATTCTATATATGGTGGTTAGCAGCATACTCTGGTGAGGGACACTGTCCTTCTATACTGTATATGGTGGTTAGCAGCACAGTCCTTCTATACTGTACAGTATATGGTGGTTAGCAGCATACTCTGGTGAGGGACACTGTCCTTCTATACTGTACAGTATATGGTGGTTAGCAGCATACTCTGGTGAGGGACACTGTCCTTCTATACTGTACAGTATATGGTGGTTAGCAGCATACTCTGGTGAGGGACACTGTCCTTCTATACTATATATGGTGGTTAGCAGCATACTCTGGTGAGGGACACTGTCCTTCTATACTATATATGGTGGTTAGCAGCATACTCTGGTGAGGGACACTGTCCTTCTATACATGTACAGTATATGGTGGTTAGCAGCATACTCTGGTGAGGGACACTGTCCTTCTATACTATATATGGTGGTTAGCAGCATACTCTGGTGAGGGACACTGTCCTTCTATACTGTATATGGTGGTTAGCAGCATACTCTGGTGAGGGACACTGTCCTTCTATACTATATATGGTGGTTAGCAGCATACTCTGGTGAGGGACACTGTCCTTCTATACTTTATATGGTGGTTAGCAGCATACTCTGGTGAGGGACACTGTCCTTCTATACTGTATATGGTGGTTAGCAGCATACTCTGGTGAGGGACACTGTCCTTCTATACTTTATATGGTGTTAGCAGCATACTCTGGTGAGGGACACTGTCCTTCTATACTATATATGGTGGTTAGCAGCGCACTCTGGTGAGGGACACTGTCCTTCTATACTATATATGGTGGTTAGCAGCATACTCTGGTGAGGGACACTGTCCTTCTATACTGTATATGGTGGTTAGCAGCATACTCTGGTGAGGGACACTGTCCTTCTATACTGTATATGGTGGTTAGCAGCATACTCTGGTGAGGGACACTGTCCTTCTATACTATATATGGTGGTTAGCAGCATACTCTGGTGAGGGACACTGTCCTTCTATACTGTATATGGTGGTTAGCAGCATACTCTGGTGAGGGACACTGTCCTTCTATACTATATATGGTGGTTAGCAGCATACTCTGGTGAGGGACACTGTCCTTCTATACTTTATATGGTGGTTAGCAGCATACTCTGGTGAGGGACACTGTCCTTCTATACTATATATGGTGGTTAGCAGCATACTCTGGTGAGGGACACTGTCCTTCTATACTATATATGGTGGTTAGCAGCATACTCTGGTGAGGACACTGTCCTTCTATACTATATATGGTGGTTAGCAGCATACTCTGGTGAGGGACACTGTCCTTCTATACTGTATATGGTGGTTAGCAGCATACTCTGGTGAGGGACACTGTCCTTCTATACTATATATGGTGGTTAGCAGCATACTCTGGTGAGGGACACTGTCCTTCTATACTGTATATGGTGGTTAGCAGCATACTCTGGTGAGGGACACTGTCCATCTATACTTTATATGGTGGTTAGCAGCATACTCTGGTGAGGGACACTGTCCTTCTATACTGTATATGGTGGTTAGCAGCATACTCTGGTGAGGGACACTGTCCTTCTATACTGTATATGGTGGTTAGCAGCATACTCTGGTGAGGGACACTGTCCTTCTATACTGTATATGGTGGTTAGCAGCATACTCTGGTGAGGGACACTGTCCTTCTATACTTTATATGGTGGTTAGCAGCATACTCTGGTGAGGGACACTGTCCTTCTATACTGTATATGGTGGGGCATACTCTGGTGAGGGACACTGTCCTTCTATATATATGGTGGTTAGCAGCATACTCTGGTGAGGGACACTGTCCTTCTATACTTTATATGGTGGTTAGCAGATACTCTGGTGAGGGACACTGTCCTTCTATACTGTATATGGTGGTTAGCAGCATACTCTGGTGAGGGACACTGTCCTTCTATATATATGGTGGTTAGCAGCATACTCCGGTGAGGGACACTGTCCTTCTATACTATATATGGTGGTTAGCAGCATACTCTGGTGAGGGACACTGTCCTTCTATACTGTATATGGTGGTTAGCAGCATACTCTGGTGAGGGACACTGTCCTTCTATACTGTATATGGTGGTTAGCAGCATACTCCGGTGAGGGACACTGTCCTTCTATACTATATATGGTGGTTAGCAGCATACTCTGGTGAGGGACACTGTCCTTCTATACTATATATGGTGGTTAGCAGAGAGGACTCAGGGTGAATCTGTGTTACAGACTGACTGCTGTTGAAGGTGCCACAGGAGGAGAACAGAGAGAGAGAGGGGGGGGCATCCCAAATGGCACTCTCTTCCCTATTTAGTGTACACTACTTTTGATCAGGGCCCGTAGGGTGCACTATATAAAGGGGATAGGGTGCACTATATAAAGGGAATAGGGTGCACTATATAAAGGGAATAGGGTGCACTATATAAAGGGAATAGGGTGCACTATATAAAGGGAATAGGGTGCACTATATAAAGGGAATAGGGTGCACTATATAAAGGGAATAGGGTGCACTATATAAAGGGAATAGGGTGCACTATATAAAGGGAATAGGGTGCACTATATAAAGGGAATAGGGTGCACTATATAAAGGGGAATAGGGTGCACTATATAAAGGGAATAGGGTGCACTATATAAAGGGAATAGGGTGCACTATATAAAGGGGATAGGGTGCACTATATAAAGGGAATAGGGTGCACTATATAAAGGGAATAGGGTGCACTATATAAAGGGAATAGGGTGCACTATATAAAGGGAATAGGGTGCACTATATAAAGGGAATAGGGTGCACTATATAAAGGGGATAGGGTGCACTATATAAAGGGATAGGGTGCACTATATAAAGGGGATAGGGTGCACTATATAAAGGGAATAGGGTGCACTATATAAAGGGAATAGGGTGCACTATATAAAGGGAATAGGGTGCACTATATAAAGGGAATAGGGTGCACTATATAAAGGGAATAGGGTGCACTATATAAAGGGGATAGGGTGCACTATATAAAGGGAGTAGGGTGCGGTTTGGGACATGACCCAGAGAGGAAGAATCACTGAGAGGCTTCGTGTCTGGACGGAGGTATATTAACCTGACAGAACTGTGTCGAACAGCAGAGAAGGAAAGGACACGGCTGTGTTTTCTAGGTTCATAGAAATGCCACCCCGTCTTCTCGACTGATGATTAACATCAGTGGTAAATTCAATAATTTCCTTCAGTTTGATCTAATAAATACAGTGTTGGTTTTTATGGTCCCTTGAGGCCGTTATGGAGGAAATTCAAAGCCGCAGTGTACAGGCAGACACATGTTATCAGGTAAACCGTTTTGGGCCGACATGACATTTGGATTCTGCCGTTTTTGCAAAACTCTAGTGGGATAATGTGCTTAGTGGAACGTTGATTAAGCTTGATCTAGTTTCTAAGTGATTTATTCTCAGTATTTTCTGCTATAAATGTAGCTAGTCCATGAGCTAGTCCTCAGTCGTTGTATGACCGACGTCGTCCCAGGATATTAACACAGCCTTTATAAGCCTGGGATATCAACCATTCAAAAGTTGGCCTTAGTGGGCGTGGTCATATAACTCAATGGGAGTGACTTTACTGAGTAAATTATTTCTCATAATTAAATGTTTAGCGAATCACACGACTGTGAGGCGTGGCTCCCAAATGGAGGCGGGGCCCGGGTAGGAACTTGAGGTGCACAAGACATGCAGGGGGAAGGTATTGTGGGAGATGATTGGTTGGTAGATTAAGCTGATTCCCAATGGAGGCGGGACCCGGGTAGGAACTTGAGGTGCACAAAACATGCAGGGGGAAGGTATTGAGGGAGATGATTGGTTGGTAGATTAAGCTGATTCCCAATGGAGGCGGGACCCGGGTAGGAACTTGAGGTGCACAAGACATGCAGGGGGAATGTATTGTGGGAGATGATTGGTTGGTAGATTAAGCTGATTCAGCCAATGCGCCGGGAGTTTCTCCAAATCTTTCGCTGACAAAGACCAAGTTGTATTATTTTTGTCTTTCTTTCTTTTCTCCCTAATTTTGTGATCCAATTGGTAGTTACAGACTTGTCCCATCGTTACAACTCTACTGTATCTGTCTGATTCCAGACTGCCTTCTTCTTCATAATGTAGGTAGCCTAGTGGTTAGAGAGTTGGACTAGTAACCGGAAGGTTGCTAGTTCAAACCCCTGACCTGACAAAGTACAAATCTGTCAAATTTATTGGAAAATGTCTGAAAAGTTTGCAACCCTACCCCCCTTGTGTACTAAGCCAGTACTACTGTATATCCCAGTATGAGAGAAGGACAGTATGATGATATAAACATCTGGATACCACTTTAAACCCTAGTCGTTCATATGGTCTGTGTTTAGTCAGTCTGTACAGGGCTACTCGTTGTCAGACTGCCACACTCTAACCACTAGGCTACCCTGCCGCCCCGGTCTGTGGTCTGTGTTTAGTCAGTCTGTACAGGGCTACTCGTTGTCAGACTGCCACACTCTAACCACTAGGCTACCCTGCCGCCCCGGTCTGTGGTCTGTGTTTAGTCAGTCTGTACAGGGCTACTCGTTGTCAGACTGCCACACTCTAACCACTAGGCTACCCTGCCGCCCCGGTCTGTGGTCTGTGTCTAGTCAGTCTGTACAGGGCTACTCGTTGTCAGACTGCCACACTCTAACCACTAGGCTACCCTGCCGCCCGGTCTGTGGTCTGTGTCTAGTCAGTCTGTACAGGGCTACTCGTTGTCAGACTGCCACACTCTAACCACTAGGCTACCCTGCCGCCCGGTCTGTGGTCTGTGTTTAGTCAGTCTGTACAGGGCTACTCGTTGTCAGACTGCCACACTCTAACCACTAGGCTACCCTGCCGCCCGGTCTGTGGTCTGTGTTTAGTCAGTCTGTACAGGGCTACTCGTTGTCAGACTGCCACACTCTAACCACTAGGCTACCCTGCCGCCCCGGTCTGTGTCTAGTCAGTCTGTACAGGGCTACTCGTTGTCAGACTGCCACACTCTAACCACTAGGCTACCCTGCCGCCCCGGTCTGTGGTCTGTGTTTAGTCAGTCTGTACAGGGCTACTCGTTGTCAGACTGCCACACTCTAACCACTAGGCTACCCTGCCGCCCGGTCTGTGGTCTGTGTTTAGTCAGTCTGTACAGGGCTACTCGTTGTCAGACTGCCACACTCTAACCACTAGGCTACCCTGCCGCCCCGGTCTGTGGTCTGTCAGTCAGTCTGTACAGGGCTACTCGTTGTCAGACTGCCACACTCTAACCACTAGGCTACCCTGCCGCCCCGGTCTGTGGTCTGTGTTTAGTCAGTCTGTACAGGGCTACTCGTTGGCAGACTGCCACACTCTAACCACTAGGCTACCCTGCCGCCCGGTCTGTGGTCTGTGTTTAGTCAGTCTGTACAGGGCTACTCGTTGTCAGACTGCCACACTCTAACCACTAGGCTACCCTGCCGCCCCGGTCTGTGGTCTGTGTTTAGTCAGTCTGTACAGGGCTGCCACACTCTAACCACTAGGCTACCCTGCCGCCCCGGTCTGTGGTCTGTGTTTAGTCAGTCTGTACAGGGCTACTCGTTGGCAGACTGCCACACTCTAACCACTAGGCTACCCTGCCGCCCCGGTCTGTGGTCTGTGTCTAGTCAGTCTGTACAGGGCTACTCGTTGTCAGACTGCCACACTCTAACCACTAGGCTACCCTGCCGCCCCGGTCTGTGGTCTGTGTCTAGTCAGTCTGTACAGGGCTACTCGTTGGCAGACTGCCACAGACCACTAGGCTACCCTGCCGCCCCGGTCTGTGTCAGTCTGTACAGGGCTACGCGTTGGCAGACTGCCACCTCTAACCACTAGGCTACCCTGCCGCCCCGGTCTGTGGCAGTCTGTACAGGGTCTCGTTGTCAGACTGCCACACTCTAACCACTAGGCTACCCTGCCGCCCCGGTCTGTGTCTAGTCAGTCTGTACAGGGCTTACTCGTTGTCAGACTGCCACACTCTAACCACTAGGCTACCCTGCCGCCCGGTCTGTGTCTAGTCAGTCTGTACAGGGCTACTGTTGTCAGACTGCCACACTCTAACCACTAGGCTACCCTGCCGCCCGGTCTGTGGTCTGTGTCTAGTCAGTCTGTACAGGGCTACTCGTTGGCAGACTGCCACACTCTAACCACTAGGCTACCCTGCCGCCCCGGTCTGTGGTCTGTGTTTAGTCAGTCTGTACAGGGCTACTCGTTGGCAGACTGCCACACTCTAACCACTAGGCTACCCTGCCGCCCGGTCTGTGGTCTGTGTTTAGTCAGTCTGTACAGGGCTACTCGTTGGCAGACTGCCACACTCTAACCACTAGGCTACCCTGCCGCCCGGTCTGTGGTCTGTGTCTAGTCAGTCTGTACAGGGCTACTCGTTGGCAGACTGCCACACTCTAACCACTAGGCTACCCTGCCGCCCCGGTCTGTGGTCTGTGTCTAGTCAGTCTGTACAGGGCTACTCGTTGGCAGACTGCCACACTCTAACCACTAGGCTACCCTGCCGCCCCGGTCTGTGTCTAGTCAGTCTGTACAGGGCTACGCGTTGGCAGACTGCCACACTCTAACCACTAGGCTACCCTGCCGCCCGGTCTGTGGTCTGTGTTTAGTCAGTCTGTACAGGGCTACTCGTTGGCAGACTGCCACACTCTAACCCTGCCGCCCCGGTCTGTGGTCTGTGTTTAGTCAGTCTAGGGCTACTCGTTGGCAGACTGCCACACTCTAACCACTAGGCTACCCTGCCGCCCGGTCTGTGGTCTGTGTTTAGTCAGTCTGTACAGGGCTACTCGTTGGCAGACTGCCACACTCTAACCACTAGGCTACCCTGCCGCCCCGGTCTGTGGTCTGTGTTTAGTCAGTCTGTACAGGGCTACTCGTTGGCAGACTGCCACACTCTAACCACTAGGCTACCCTGCCGCCCCGGTCTGTGGTCTGTGTCTAGTCAGTCTGTACAGGGCTACTCGTTGGCAGACTGCCACACTCTAACCACTAGGCTACCCTGCCGCCCCGGTCTGTGGTCTGTGTCTAGTCAGTCTGTACAGGGCTACTCGTTGGCAGACTGCCACACTGCTCCTAACTGGTTCTTTAACAGTCCTCAGCTGTGTATTTCCTGCTTCAGGCTGTCTGACTAATACACCGTTAGGACCCGAGGAGTTTACCAGGACAACAAGAATGCTTGTCATTTATCCACAGCTTCATTTCAAACATGTGTTGTTGTTGTTGTTGTTGATGTTGTTGTTGTGATGTTGTTGTTGTTGTTGTTGATGTTGTTGTTGTTGTTGTTGTTGTTGTTGTTGATGTTGTTGTTGATGTTGTTGTTGTTGATGTTGTTGTTGTTGTTGATGTTATGTTGTTGTTGTTGATGTTGTTTTACTGTCAGCTAGGAAAAATGTGTAACGTTCCCCAAGTAGAGCATGAATGAAGCGAAAACAAATATGTTCCCTCCACCAGGTTGGTTAGCCTTTCTTCATACAGAGCGAAGTGAAACAAGATGAATCAGTTCTGGAACAATAGTCGGCCTTCAGCTGGGGCGTGGCTCCATCGGTCTGGGCCAACGCCGGCCAACCACATGATGATTAATGAGTTTTGGCTCTTTAGTCTTTAAAAAAAAAAAGGAGATAAATGAATGGCTACTGTTAATAGGAACACAATGATCTGCAGTTAACAACGACATAATTCAATCTCCCAGTTAAAGGGAAATTCACAGCCTGAAATATTTGGTTTTTATTAATTACCGAAGGCGTTTTAACTCGGTTTATATGGGCAATGACATATTTCTAATAGTTGTTTCGGCCTTCGGCCTTGGAATGTGTTTAGACCGTATTTAATGGTGTAGACTAGTGGTACAGGGGCTGTTGAGACAGTATTTAATGTGGTAGACTAGTGGTACAGGGGCTGTTTAGACAGTATTTAATGGGGTAGACTAGTGGTACAGGGGCTCTGTCTGTTTAGACAGTATTTAATGGGGTAGACTAGTGGTAAAGGGGCTGTTTAGACAGTATTTAATGGGGTAGACTAGTGGTACAGGGGCTCTGTCTGTTTAGACAGTATTTAATGGGGTAGACTAGTGGTACAGGGGCTGTTTAGACAGTATTTAATGGGGTAGACTAGTGGTAAAGGGGCTGTTTAGACAGTATTTAATGGGGTAGACTAGTGGTACAGGGGCTGTTTAGACAGTATTTAATGGGGTAGACTAGGGGTACAGGGGCTCTGTCTGTTTAGACAGTATTTAATGGGGTAGACTAGTGGTACAGGGGCTGTTTAGACAGTATTTAATGGGGTAGACTAGTGGTACAGGGGCTGTTTAGACAGTATTTAATGGGGTAGACTAGTGGTACAGGGGCTGTTTAGACAGTATTTAATGGGGTAGACTAGTGGTACAGGGGCTGTTTAGACAGTATTTAATGGGGTAGACTAGTGGTACAGGGGCTGTTTAGACAGTATTTAATGGGGTAGACTAGGGGTACAGGGGCTGTTTAGACAGTATTTAATGGGGTAGACTAGGGGTACAGGGGCTGTTTAGACAGTATTTAATGGGGTAGACTAGGGGTACAGGGGCTGTTTAGACAGTATTTAATGGGGTAGACTAGGGGTACAGGGGCTGTTTAGACAGTATTTAATGGGGTAGACTAGGGGAAGGGGCTGTTTAGCAGTATTTAATGGGGAACCAGAGTACAGGGGCTCTGTCTGTTTAGACAGTATTTAATGGGGTAGCTCTGGGAAGGGCTGCCTTCAGACTGTATTTAATCAACACAAGGGGCTGTTTAGCCAGTATTTTGAAGCTGATATATCATTTTAGCTGTTTAGACAGTATTTAATGGGGTAGACTAGTGGTACAGGGGCTGTTTAGACAGTATTTAATGGGGGTAGACCCCAGTGGTCCCAAACTTGAACAGGTCTGTTTAAAGACAGTATTTAATGGGGTTTGTATTTCCTGGACCAGCATTTCCTGCAGAGCTGACTCTTTTGCACTTCCTTGAACCAGAGTGGTCACAGGGGGTAACTGTGCTCTGAAGTCTGCCTTCAGACTGCCAATGGATCAACACAAAGCCCTTGCCAGCCTTTGAGAGCTGATATATCATTTTAGCATGGGGTTGTGGCTCAGCTGGCCTCGTGTGGCACCGACAGTCTTCACCTAGATAACTAACTCCTTCATATATCTTCTACTCTGAAGAAGACAGCATCTACTGTCTGTAAAGCAGGCAGGCAAGGCAGGCAGGCAGGCAGGCAGGCAGGCAGGCAGGCAGGCAGGCAGGCAGGCAGGCAGGCAGGCAGGCAGGCAGGCAGGCAAGGCAGGTATGGTAGTGGGAGATGTGTTAAATGTAGAATTTAAGCTGAATTCAAGCTGAAGCAGTTCAGTACAGTCAGAATGGGGCTAATTACTGTAGTGGACTGCTGCTCTATGCAGTATTTTAGCACATAAAGTATGAAAAAGGACAGAGCTATGCCTCTGATTTGTCCGGGACGCGCTTCTCAATGGTGCTGTCCAACACCTGACACCAATGTAGAGGATAAGTGAGGTGGCCCAGACGTGCTAGGGGGTCGACCCGGGCTCTATTCTCTTCTCCCCCATTCACTTCAATACCGAAAGTCTAAAATCTCTCGGCGAGAGGGCGCTTAGGTGTTGTACTAAGTTTGTTTTAGTATTATTAGAAGAGGTGCAAATTTGATAAAACATTTTATTATAATTTTATTTTTTATTTTGCTTGCTCGACCTCACTTAAAAATAAAATTAAAAAAGTAATCCGTTATGCAGTTAATTACATTTGTATGGCCTAACGTAAGATACCATTCTGAGATGATCGTGTGCACCGGGTTGGAATCTTCATTTGAAATCGTTCAACTGAAGTGGTTACTAAGTAACATGTTGGCCGCAAATGGGAAAGCCTTGTTGAACTCAGTTAACTCGGATTCAGAAAGCCTTGTTGAACTCAGTTAACTCAGATTCAGAAAGCCTTGTTGAACTCGGGTAAGCACAGGTCAGATTCAGAAAGCCTTGTTGAACTCGGGTAAGCACAGGTCAGATTCAGAAAGCCTTGTTGAACTCGGGTAAGCACAGGTCAGATTCAGAAAGCCTTGTTGAACTCCGGTAAGCACAGGTCAGATTCAGAAAGCCTTGTTGAACTCAGGTAAGCACAGGTCAGATTCAGAAAGCCTTGTTGAACTCAGGTAAGGACATGTCAGATTCATGAAAGCCTTGTTGAACTCAGGTAAGCACAGGTCAGATTCAGACAGCCTTGTTGAACTCCAGTAAGCACAGGTCAGATTCAGAAAGCCTTGTTGAACTCAGGTAATTCAGATTCAGAACACACCGCTGTACAACACAGCAGTAGTCCACAGCTCTCTCAGGCCGTTGTTTTGAATGTGGGTATTACGAGGTGTTCAGATGCCTTTCAGAGGTGGGTCAACCAGTTCTACTGCAGGACGAGTAGGAGGAGTAGAGCTCTCTTCTGGATCAGGAAGGGGCTTAGGTGGTGGGCGTGGCAACGGGCGTGGCAGTGGGCGTGGGAATGGGCGCGGTTGGTCTGTTGGCTCTGCTGAATTATTTAGAACATTTTAGAGGCACCTATCTTGGCGGTGTGTTGAGAAATCTTAGAGTTTTAAAGCCAATTTCCTGCAATTTTACACATTTCACCTCTCCATGGAGCTGAGAGAAAAACGTTGCAGTTTTAAAGCTAATGTCCTGTAATTCCATGCATTTTGACATGGCTAATGCTGTGTTCTTCTGCTCAAACATAGCAACAAAGTTAATACCGCTAAATTCATTGTTTTTAGGGAATTTTCTATTCGCTCTGACTGTCCAGCTTTTATTTTGGTGATTGATTTTCTTCTCAAATATTATATTATTAAAAAACATATAGGTCCATTATCTTTTCTATATAATTTATATCTAGTTTTAATTGTTGAAGTTTACACAGAAAGCATTTTTCCAATCCCAAAAATGTATAAAAATAAATATATATATATGTGTGTGTGTGTGTATTACATTACGCTGTTTGGACTTGCGCATCCCGAATAAACTTTGGCGGCCCGCCCAAGGATTTCAGTGGCAGGAAAATCCCTGGCATGGCTAGTTGACAGTAATAAAAAAATGTTTGGTCATCAAATTCTCAGAGCTGTTAGGTGTGTTGTTACTGTGTTGTGTGTTTGTGAGATTTTGTTTTTCATTTAGCAGACACTCTGATCCAGAGAGACTTACAGTAGAGAGTCATTTAAGACTCTCTGATCCAGAGAGACTTACAGTAGAGAGTCATTTAACAGACTCTCTGATCCAGAGAGACTTACAGTAGAGAGTCATTTAACAGACTCTCTGATCCAGAGAGACTTACAGTAGAGAGTCATTTAACAGACTCTCTGATCCAGAGAGACTTACAGTAGAGAGTCATTTAACAGACTCTCTGATCCAGAGAGACTTACAGTAGAGAGTCATTTAACAGACTCTCTGATCCAGAGAGACTTACAGTAGAGAGTCATTTAACAGACTCTCTGATCCAGAGACTTACAGTAGAGAGTCATTTAACAGACTCTCTGATCCAGAGAGACTTACAGTAGAGAGTCATTTAACAGACTCTCTGATCCAGAGAGACTTACAGTAGAGAGTCATTTAACAGACTCTCTGATCCAGAGAGACTTACAGTAGAGAGTCATTTAACAGACTCTCTGATCCAGAGTGACTTACAGTAGAGAGTCATTTAAGACTCTCTCTCCAGGGTGTGATTTATCAGAGAGTCATTTAACAGACTCTCTCTCCAGAGAGACATACAGGGTGTCATTTATCATAGAGTGTATCTCTCTCTCCAGGGTGTGATTTATCATAGAGTGTATCTCTCTCTCTCTCTCCAGGGTGTGATTTATCAGAGTGTATCTCTCTCTCTCTCTCTCCAGGGTGTGATTTATCATGTAGTGTATATCTCTCTCCAGGGTGTGATTTATCATAGAGTGTATATCTCTCTCCAGGGTGTGATTTATCATGTAGTGTATATCTCTCTCCAGGGTGTGATTTATCATAGAGTGTATATCTCTCTCCAGGGTGTGATTTATCATAGTGTATCTCTCTCCAGGGTGTGATTTATCATAGTGTATCTCTCTCCAGGGTGTGATTTATCATAGTGTATCTCTCTCTCTCTCTCTCTCTCTCCAGGGTGTGAGTTATCATAGTGTATCTCTCTCTCCAGGGTGTGACTTATCATAGTGTATCTCTCTCTCTCTCTCTCTCTCCAGGGTGTGATTTATCATAGTGTATCTCTCTCTCCAGGGTGTGATTTATCATAGTGTATCTCTCTCTCTCTCCAGGGTGTGATTTATCAGATCTTGAAGACCTTTACTATACGGACACTGGGAAGAAAACCACTTTAGGATTTCATTCTTTCTTTCCCATATGTCTTTCTCTCTGGAAATCAAGCCAAGCAGCCAGTCTGTATCCCAAATGGCACCCTATTCCCTACAGGACCGATAGCGCTCTAGTCTAAAGTAGTGCACTATATAGGGAATGGGGAGCCATTTGGGATGCAGGGGGAATGTTCTTCTCTGAGTGCCTCTTCCAAAGACCACTAACCTGCCAGGTCATAGTGTAAGCCTCAACTATTCCCTTGACTGCTATCTGATCTGACCCCTGGGTTTTTCTTCTACTGTGGAGGTGTGTGTGTGTGGTGTGTGTGTGTGTGTGTGTGTGTGTGTGTGGCTAGCTGTATCTGGCTGTTCTCCCCAGCTGTCTGCTACACTCACAGGGGATCAGATAGAGAGAGGGGCTGGAGCAGCTGGGGGTGGTGGAGGGAGTAGAGGGGCTGGGGGGGTGGACTGGAGGGAGTAGAGGCTGGGGGGGGCTGTGTGTGAGGTGGGGGGTGAGGGGCTGGGGGGTGGACTGGCTGGAGTGGACTGGAGGGAGAGAGGGGCTGGGGGTGGACTGGAGGGAGTAGAGAGGCTGGGGGGTGGACTGGAGGGAGTAGAGGGGCTGGGGGGTGGACTGGAGGGGGGCTGGGGGTGGACAGGGGGTGGACTGGAGGGAGTAGGGGCTGGGGGTGGACTGGAGGGAGTAGAGGGGCTAGAGGGGGGGGGTGGACTGGAGGGAGTAGAGGGCTGGGGGGGCTGGAGGGGGAGGGGCTGGGGGGTGGTGGACTGGAGGGAGACTGGAGAGAGGCTGGGGGGTGGACTGGAGGGCGTAGAGGGGCTGGGGGGTGGACTGGAGGGAGAGGGGCTGGGGGTGGAGAGGGGTAGAGGGGCTGGGGGGTGGACTGGAGGGAGTAGAGGGCTGGGGGGGACTAGAGGGGGGGGGTGGACTGGAGGGAGTAGAGGGGCTAGAGGGGGGGGTGGACTGGAGGGAGGGGTGGGGGTGGACTGGATTGGGGGTGGACTGGAGGGAGGGAATGTAATGTTTTGTGTTTGTCTACTGTACATTGTTTGTTTATTTCACTTGAGTTATTTTTCTTCATATTTCACTTGTGTTGACAATGTAAACATATGTTTCCCATGCCAATAAAGCCCTTACATTGAATTGAAAGAGGAAGAGGGATATACTGTAAAGATAGAGAGAGGGGGAAGGAGAGAGAGGGGGAGGAGCACATTTCTGATCAATCCCCAGACAGACATTGAGAGAGGGGAGGAGGGGAGAGGGGGGGAGAGAGGGAGGGAGAGAGGGAGGGAGAGAGGGAGGAGTGGTATGTGAGCTCATGCAAGCGTGTGTGTGTGTGTGTTGTTACAGAGTGTGCCAGATTGTTTTTCTCAGACACATCACACTACGCACACCCTCTCTCGCTCTGTGGAGTCAGAAACATCTCAGTAACTCAACAGAGAAGCACGTTTTCTGACATACACCTCTATCTTGTTGCTCTATCATAGAGTTGTACAGGCAGCAGCTGAAGTAGGATTAGCCCAGTCTGGAGTGGAATCAACAGCCAGCCAGCCTGCCAGCCAGCCAGCCAGCCAGCCAGCCAGCCAGCCAGCCAGCCAGCCCTGCCTGAGGTGGGAGAGGGGAGAGCAGCAGGAGGACTACAACACTAGCTCAGCTCCAACGTGGTCGTATTGGGGTAAGTCTGTTACTGCCCACCTCCATGTCTTCACCTGTCTCTGTGAACCTGCCCCCCCATTGGACAGACACCGTCTCTGAAAGTCATCCTGTGAACCTGCCCCCTCATTGGACAGACACTGTGAACCTGACAGACACTGTGAACCCCCCCATTGAACAGACACTGTCTTTGCTCATAAGGTTTTTGTTGGGCGCTGGTTGCTGTTTGTTTCAACTCAACCACTCTTCTTCTTGTGTTAGTCTGAAATGGAAGAATGAGGAGTCTGTTTGTTGACCCTCCCACCCCTCTGTTACAGCAGACAGACACTAAACAGAGAGCAACGCTATCTGACTATAAGGTTTTGGCTGAGGGGGGGGGGTTCTGCTTGTATCTGTTTGTTTTGAATCATTTACTCTTGTTGTAGTCTAACTAGCTAATTTGTTTGTTGTAGTCTGACTGGCTAATTAGCTTGTTGTAGTCTGACTAGCTAATTAGCTTGTTGTAGTCTGACTGGCTAATTAGCTTGTTGTAGTCTGACTAGCTAATTAGCTTGTTGTAGTCTAACTAGCTAATTAGCTTGTTGTAGTCTGACTGGCTAATTAGCTTGTTGTAGTCTGACTGGCTAATTAGCTTGTTGTAGTCTGACTAGCTAATTAGCTTGTTGTAGTCTAACTAGCTAATTAGCTTGTTGTAGTCTAACTAGCTAATTAGCTTGTTGTAGTCTAACTAGCTAATTAGCTTGTTGTAGTCTAACTAGCTAATTAGCTTGTTGTAGTCTAACTAGCTAATTAGCTTGTTGTAGTCTGACTAGCTAATTAGCTAGTTGTAGTCTGACTAGCTAATTAGCTTGTTGTAGTCTGACTAGCTAATTAGCTTGTTGTAGTCTGACTAGCTAATTAGCTTGTTGTAGTCTAACTAGCTAATTAGCTTGTTGTAGTCTGACTAGCTAATTAGCTTGTAGTCCGACTAGCTAATTAGCTTGTTTTAGTCCGACTAGCTAATTAGCTTGTTCCAGAGGTTTTCTTGTCATTTCAGACGCTGGACATGTGGTCATTGTTTTTAAATGTTGTAAATTACTTTTGTCCACGCACACCAAACGCGATCAGGACACGCAGGTTGAAATATCAAAACAAACTCTGAACCAACTATATTCATTTGGGGACAGGTCTGATGAGAAAAGCATTAAACATTCATGGACATGTCTAGCTGTAGTCTGACTAGCTAATTAGCTTGTTGTAGTTACTCATTTGTCCTGGGAGATACACACTGGGTTCCTGGGAGATACACGCTGGGTTGTCCTGGGAGATACACACTGGGTTGTCCTGGGAGATACACACTGGGTTGTCCTGGGAGATACACGCTGGGTTGTCCTGGGAGATACACGCTGGGTTGTCCTGGGAGATACACACTGGGTTGTCCTGGGAGATACACGCTGGGTTGTCCTGGGAGATACACGCTGGGTTGTCCTGGGAGATACACACTGGGTTGTCCTGGGAGATACACGCTGGGTTGTCCTGGGAGATACACGCTGGGTTGTCCTGGGAGATACACGCTGGGTTGTCCTGGGAGATACACGCTGGGTCCTTGTCCTGTCCTGGGAGATACACGCTGGGTTGTCCTGGGAGATACACGCTGGGTTGTCCTGGGAGATACACGCTGGGTTGTCCTGGGAGATACACGCTGGGTTGTCCTGGGAGATACACGCTGGGTTGTCCTGGGAGATACACGCTGGGTTGTCCTGGGAGATACACGCTGGGTTGTCCTGGGAGATACACGCTGGTTGTCCTGGGGTCCTGGGAGATACACGCTGGGTTGTCCTGGGAGATACACGCTGGGTTGTCCTGGGAGATACACGCTGGGTCGTCCTGGGAGATACACGCTGGGTCGTCCTGGGAGATACACGCTGGGTTGTCCTGGTCGACCTCTAATGTGTATTTTATTTTGCAACGCGGGCAGTGTGGTCAGCATGTTAGATGTATTGTTGTGGAAGTCGCCTGTGGTAAAGTCAGACTTCTAACATATAAATGGGCTTTGGGAAGTCTGTCAGTAATATTTACCGTATCAGTCTTCCAGCCCGCTGAGAGGATGAATCCATCAGGAGAGTGGCGTGTTGTTTTTAAATAGAAGTGTTGAGAGTTAGTGCACCGGGACCGTGCTGAAGTTCACACACCATTAACCCCCCCCAGACACCCAGAGTGAGTGAGAGAGTGAGAGAGAGACACATGCCTGATATTAGGGTTTGATTTGTGGAAGCGTGGGAGCTATAAATCACCCCTAGTGATGGGACTGGGGCTGGAGCTGGGATTAGAGTATTTAGCTGGGGCTGAGGGTGAGGATGGAGCTGAGATTAGAGTATTTAGCTGAGGCTGGGGCTGAGGGTGAGGATGGAGCTGGGATTAGAGTATTTAGCTGAGGCTGGGGCTGAGGGTGAGGATGGAGCTGGGATTAGAGTATTTAGCTGAGGCTGGGACTGGAGCTGGAGCTGGGATTAGAGTATTTAGCTGGGCTGGGGGTGAGGATGGAGCTGGGATTAGAGTATTTAGCTGAGGCTGGGGCTGAGGGTGAGGATGGAGCTGGGATTAGAGTATTTAGCTGAGGCTGAGGGTGAGGATGGAGCTGGGATTAGAGTATTTAGCTGAGGCTGAGGCTGGGGCTGAGGGTGAGGATGGAGCTGATATTAGGGTATTTAGCTGGGACTGGGGGTGAGGATGGAGCTGGGATTAGAGTATTTAGCTGAGGCTGGGGCTGGGATTAGAGTATTTAGCTGAGGCTGGGACTGGGGCTGGAGCTGGGATTAGAGTATTTAGCTGAGGCTGGGGCTGAGGGTGAGGATGGAGCTGAGATTAGGGTATTTAGCTGAGGCTGAGGGTGAGGATGGAGCTGGGATTAGAGTATTTAGCTGAGGCTGGGGGTGAGGATGGAGCTGAGATTAGAGTATTTAGCTGAGGCTGGGGCTGGGATTAGGTATTTAGCTGAGGCTGGACTGGGCTGGAGATTATGGTATTTAGCTGGGCTGGGGCTGGGGTGAGGATGGAGCTGGGATTATGGTATTTAGCTGAGGCTGGGGCTGAGGGTGAGGATGGAGCTGGGATTAAGGCTATTTAGGACTGAAGCTGGAGCTGGGTCTAGGGCTGAGACTGGAGCTGGGGTTAGGGCTGAGACTGGAGCTGTTTGTGAGATTCAGACAGGCTAGGGTGAGATTGTGTTATTGATTGTATGTTTGTTTATTCCATGTGTAACTCTGTGATTGGTGTTTGTGAGGCTTAGGATGGAGCTTTGCTTTATCTTAGCTGAGGCTGGGGCAGTTGAAATGAGAGCTGGGTTCTCAACTGGCCTACCTGGTTAAATAAAGGTGATCTGGGCCTACCTGGTTAAATAAGGGTGATCTGGAGCCTACCTGGTTAAATAAAGGTGATCTGGTCTACCTGGTTAAATAAAGGTGATCTGGCCTACCTGGTTAAATAAAGGTGATCTGGTCTATCTTGGCCTGGTTAAATAAAGGTGATCTGGTCTACCTGGTTAAATAAAGGTGATCTGGTCTACCTGGTTAAATAAAGCTGATCTGGTCTACCTGGTTAAATAAAGGTGATCTGGTCTACCTGGTTAAATAAAGGTGATCTGGTCTACCTGGTTAAATAAAGGTGATCTGGTCTACCTGGTTAAATAAAGGTGATCTGGTCTACCTGGTTAAATAAAGGTGATCTGGTCTACCTGGTTATATAAAGGTGATCTGGTCTACCTGGTTAAATAAAGGTGATCTGGTCTACCTGGTTAAATAAAGGTGATCTGGTCTACCTGGTTAAATAAAGGTGATCTGGTCTACCTGGTTAAATAAAGGTGATCTGGTATACCTGGTTAAATAAAGGTGATCTGGTCTACCTGGTTAAATAAAGGTGATCTGGTCTACCTGGTTAAATAAAGGTGATCTGGTCTACCTGGTTAAATAAAGGTGATCTGGTCTACCTGGTTAAATAAAGGTGATCTGGTCTACCTGGTTAAATAAAGGTGAAAATAAAACATATAAAATATATAATATCACTATAATCCAAGTGTTCATTTTCAGTTGCTTTCATTTCAGAGTATCTAATTTGTAAACATTTAAACTGTATTAAATTATTACTTCATTGCTGTCATATCTTTAATCTGAGCCTAGAGGAAAGTCTCAGGCCTGGAGGGAAGCCATAGTCATTCCGCTACCCAAGAATGGTAAAGCGGCCTTTACTGGTTCCAACAGCAGACCTATCAGCTGCCAGCTCTTAGCAAACTGTTGTAAAAAATGGTGTTTGACCAAATACAATGTTATTTCTCTGTAAACAAATGAACAACAGACTTTCAGCATGCTTATAGAGAAGGGCACTCAACGTGTACTGCACTGACACAAATGACTGATGATTGGTTGAAAGAAATTGATAATAAGAAGATTGTGGGAGATTTCAGTGCAGCCTTTGACATTATTTATCATAACCGGTTGTTGACCTATAACCTATATGTTATGGCCTTTCAACCTCTGCCATATCGGGGATTCAGAGCTAATAGAACTCAGAGCGTTTTCTTTAATGGAAGCTTCTCTTAACATGTAAAGTGTGGTGTACCGCAGGGCAGCTCTCTAGGCCCTATACTCTTTTCTATTTTTAATGCCACTGGCATTAAAAAGCATGTGTGTGCATGTATGCACGTAATTCAACCATATACGCATCAACAACCACAGCTAATGAAGTCCCTGAAACTCTTAACAAAGAGTTGCAGTATGTTTTGGAATGGGTGGCCAGTAATAAACTGGTCCTGAACATCTCTAAAACTAAGAGGGTTTTATTTGGTACAAATCATTCCTTAAGTTCTAGACCTCAGCTGGATCTGGTAATGAAGGATGTGGCTGTTGAACAAGTTGAGGAGACTAAATTACTTTGTGTTTCCTTAGATTGTAAACTGTCATGGTCAAAACATATAGATTCAATGGTTGTAAAGATGGGGAGAGGTCTGTCTGTAGAGATGCTCTGCTTTTTTACACCACACTCCACAAAGCAAGTTCTGCAGGCTCTAGTTTTGTCTGATCTTGATTATTGTCCAGTCGTGTTCTTCATCCTAGTTGAGCTGCATCTGGCCCAGAACAGAGAGGCACGTCTTGCTCTTCATTGTAATCAGAGGGCTGATATAAATACTATGTATTCCAGTCTCTCTTGGCTCAGAGTTTGAGGAGAGACTGACTGCATCACAGAAACAATGATGTGTTAAACATTTCAAATAGTTTTTTCCAAAGTCAACTTACACACACACACACACACACACACACACACACACACACACACACACACACACACACACACACACACACACACACACACACACACACACACACACACTATATCATGTCGTTGTAACCGGGTAAATGTCCGATTTAAATGTTAATCTTCCCGGTCACTTGTCAGGCGCTACATTTTCCTAACAGAAACCTTGACACACACAAACACACTCACAGATTCCTACAAACACATTGTGGCTTTTGAGAAATTGGGCACTGCATCGTTTCTGCAGGTGTGTGTGTACATGTGTGTGTGTGTGTGTGTACGTGTGTAGAGGTAAGATGTCTGGCTGAGTGGCTCGGAGGTTAAGGGCTGCTGACCAGGCGGAAGGTCTGGGGGGGAGCAGAGACACTCTAAAACAGAGATCAGCAACCAGATTATCGGGATGGTCGGGGGAGCAGAGACACTCTAAAACAGAGATCAGCAACTAGATTATCGAGAGATGGTCGGGGGGAGCAGAGACACTCTAAAACAGAGATCAGCAATTAGATTGTTGACTGGACTGGCTAATGAGGGACAACTAGGTTACTGTGTTGATTGGACTGGCTAATGAGGAACAACTAGGTTACTGTGTTGACTGTACTGGCTAATGAGGAACTACTAGGTTACTGTGTTGACTGGCTAATGAGGAACAACTAGGTTACTGTGTTGACTGGACTGGCTAATGAGGAACAACTAGGTTACTGTGTTGACTGTACTGGCTAATGAGGGACAACTAGGTTACTGTGTTGACTGGACAGGTTAATGAGGGACAACTAGGTTACTGTGTTGACTGGACAGGTTAATGAGGGACAACTAGGTTACTGTGTTGACTGGACTGGCTAATGAGGAACAACTAGGTTACTGTGTTGACTGTACTGGCTAATGAGGAACAACTAGGTTACTGTGTTGACTGGACTGGCTAATGAGGAACAACTAGGTTACTGTGTTGACTGGACTGGCTAATGAGGGACAACTAGGTTACTGTGTTGACTGGACAGGTTAATGAGGGACAACTAGGTTACTGTGTTGACTGGCTAATGAGGGACAACTAGGTTACTGTGTTGACTGGCTAATGAGGGACAACTAGGTTACTGTGTTGACTGGCTAATGAGGGACAACTAGGTTACTGTGTTGACTGGCTAATGAGGAACAACTAGGTTACTGTGTTGACTGGCTAATGAGGGACAACTAGGTTACTGTGTTGACTGGCTAATGAGGGACAACTAGGTTACTGTGTTGACTGGCTGAGGAACAACTAGGTTATGAGCTAATGAGGAACAACTAGGTTACTGTGTTGACTGGCTAATGAGGAACAACTAGGTTACTGTGTTGACTGGACTGGCTAATGAGGGACAACTAGTGGGAGAGACCCTGGTAATTCCCAGCCGTATGAGCTACCAAAGAATATTTCTGGCCTACTCTGGAATTGCCCCAAAGCCAAATGCGCTGGCTCTGGTCTAAAGTAGTGCTCTACTGAGGGAATAGGGTTCCATAGGGCCCTGGTCTAAAGTAGTGCTCTACTGAGGGAATAGGGTTCCATAGGGACCTGGTCTGTGCTCTACTGAGGGAATAGGGTTCCATAGGGCTCTGGTCTAAACTAGTGCTCTACTGAGGGAATAGGGTTCCTAATAGGGCTACTGGTCTGAGGACAAAGTAGTGCTCTACTGAGGGAATAGGGTTCCATAGGGCCCTGGTCTAAAGTAGTGCTCTACTGAGGGAATAGGGTTCCATAGGGCTCTGGTCTAAAGTAGTGCACTATATAGGGAATAGGGTTCCATAGGGCCCTGGTCTAAAGTAGTGCTCTACTGAGGGAATAGGGTTCCATAGGGCTCTGGTCTAAAGTAGTGCTCTACTGAGGGAATAGGGTTCCATAGGGCTCTGGTCTAAAGTAGTGCTCTACTGAGGGAATAGGGTTCCATAGGGCTCTGGTCTAAAGTAGTGCACTATGAGGGAATAGGGTTCCATAGGGCCCTGGTCTAAAGTAGTGCTCTACTGAGGGAATAGGGTTCCATAGGGCCCTGGTCTAAAGTAGTGCTCTACTGAGGGAATAGGGTTCCATAGGGCCCTGGTCTAAAGTAGTGCTCTACTGAGGGAATAGGGTTCCATAGGGCTCTGGTCTAAAGTAGTGCTCTACTGAGGGAATAGGGTTCCATAGGGCTCTGGTCTAAAGTAGTGCACTATATAGGGAATAGGGTTCCATAGGGCCCTGGTCTAAAGTAGTGCTCTACTGAGGGAATAGGGTTCCATAGGGCTCTGGTCTAAAGTAGTGCTCTACTGAGGGAATAGGGTGCCATAGGGCTCTGGTCTAAAGTAGTGCTCTACTGAGGGAATAGGGTTCCATAGGGCTCTGGTCTAAAGTAGTGCACTATATAGGGAATAGGGTTCCATAGGGCCCTGGTCTAAAGTAGTGCTCTACTGAGGGAATAGGGTTCCATAGGGCTCTGGTCTAAAGTAGTGCACTATATAGGGAATAGGGTTCCATAGGGCTCTGGTCTAAAGTAGTGCACTATATAGGGAATAGGGTTCCATAGGGCCCTGGTCTAAAGTAGTGCTCTACTGAGGGAATAGGGTTCCATAGGGCCCTGGTCTAAAGTAGTGCTCTACTGAGGGAATAGGGTTCCATAGGGCTCTGGTCTAAAGTAGTACACTGTGTAGGAAATAGGTTGCCATTTCAGACACAACGAGGCAGGGACTAGAGGAGTGGAGTGTGGGGCGCGTCCCAGCTCAGGCAGCAGCTGCGAGGGTTAGTGGGGAGGAAATTAAACTCTAGAGGGGGCATAGAGGAGATTTGGGCTCTATTGTTCTGTCTGGAGATGATGTCATATCCTGTTAGAGTTTCTCTGCCTTTTACCATTCAGTACAGAGTTAGTTAGTTAACATAGTTAGAAAACCCTATTGACTCCTTACTAGTGTTGTTGTGATCTTTACCATTCAGTACAGAGTTAGTTAGTTAACATAGTTAGAAAACCCTATTGACTCCTCACTAGTGTTGTTGTGATCTTTACCATTCACTACAGAGTTAGTTAGTTAACATAGTTAGAAAACCCTATTGACTCCTTACTAGTGTTGTTGTGATCTTTACCATTCAGTACAGAGTTAGTTAGTTAACATAGTTAGAAAACCCTATTGACTCCTTACTAGTGTTGTGATCTTTACCATTCAGTACAGAGTTAGTTAGTTAACATAGTTAGAAAACCGTATTGACTCCTCACTAGTGTTGTTGTGATCTTTACCATTCACTACAGAGTTAGTTAGTTAACATAGTTAGAAAACCCTATTGACTCCTCACTAGTGTTGTTGTGATCTTTACCATTCAGTACAGAGTTAGTTAGTTAACATCGTTAGAAAACCCTATTGACTCCTCACTAGTGTTGTGATTTTTACCATTCAGTACAGAGTTAGGAACATAGTTAGAAAACCTTGTGTTACATTTAGACAAAGATGTTAGAATATAATAAGCTTTCTGATTCAGAACATATCTTTGCATAAACAACATATTGGTCTACCACCACCACTGGTACCAGCCTGTATTAGAGTTACTGGTAACTAGTAGCAACCTGTATTAGAGTTACTGGTAACTAGTAGCAACCTGTATTAGAGTTACTGGTAACTAGTAGCAACCTGTATTAGAGTTACTGGTAACTAGTACCAACCTGTATTAGAGTTACTGGTAACTAGTACTAACCTGTATTAGAGTTACTGGTAACTAGTAGCAACCTGTATTAGAGTTACTGGTAACTAGTAGCAACCTGTATTAGAGTTACTGGTAACTAGTAGCAACCTGTATTAGAGTTACTGGTAACTAGTAGCAACCTGTATTAGAGTTACTGGTAACTAGTACCAACCTGTATTAGAGTTACTGGTAACTAGTAGCAACCTCTATTAGAGTTACTGGTATTTTAGTACCAACCTGTCTTCATCTGCTGTCAAACTCATCCTTCATCTCAGACAGGTGATTTTGGAGGCCAGGTCATCTGATACATTCCTTCAAGACTGTGAAGCTGGTGAAGCTGGTTGAGAGAATGCCAAGAGTGTTGGAAAAGTATTCCAGGTGAAGCTGGTTGAGAGAATGCCAAGAGTGTTGGAAAAGCATTCCAGGTGAAGCTGGTTGAGAGAATGCCAAGAGTGTGAAAAGCTGTCATTAAAGCAAAGGGTGCCTACTTTGAAGAATCTCAAATATAAAATATATTTTGAATTGCTTAAAACGTTTTTTTGGTTACTACATCATTCCATATGTGTTATTTCATAGTTTTGATGTCTTCACTATTATTCTACAATGTAGAAAATAGTAAAAATAAAGAAACACTGACCCATAATAAACACTGACCCATACATCCATGTAGACCAGACTGTAATAAACACTGACCCATACATCCATATAGACCAGACTGTAATAAACACTGACCCATACATCCATATAGACCAGACTGTAATAAACACTGACCCATACATCCATATAGACCAGACTATAGTAAACACTGACCCATACATCCATATAGACCAGACTGTAATAAACACTGACCCATACATCCATGTAGACCAGACTGTAATAAACACTGACCCATACATCCATATAGACCAGACTGTAATAAACACTGACCCATACATCCATATAGACCAGACTGTAATAAACACTGACCCATACATCCATATAGACCAGACTGTAATAAACACTGACCCATACATCTATATAGACCAGACTATAGTAACCACTGACCAATACATCCATATAGACCAGACTATACTAACCACTGACCCATACATCCATATAGACCAGACTGTAATAAACACTGACTCATACATCCATATAGACCAGACTATAGTAAACACTGACCCATACATCCATATAGACCAGACTGTAATAAACACTGACCCATACATCCATATAGACCCATACATCCATATAGACCAGACTGTAATAAACAGTGACCCATACATCCATATAGACCAGACTGTAATAAACACTGACCCATACATCCATGTAGACCAGACTGTAATAAACACTGACCCACCCATCCATATAGACCAGACTGTAATAAACAGTGACCCATACATCCATGTAGACCAGACTGTAATAAACACTGACCCCATACATCCATGTAGACCAGACTGTAATAAACACTGACCCCATACATCCATATAGACCAGACTGTAATAAACACTGACCCCATACATCCATATAGACCAGACTGTAATAAACACTGACCCATACATCCATGTAGACCCATACATCCATATAGACCAGACTATGGTAACACTGACCCATACATCCATATAGACAGACTGTAGTAAACACTGACCCATACATCCATATAGACCAGACTGTAATAAACACTGACCCATACATCCATATAGACCAGACTGTAATAAACACTGACCCATACATCCATATAGACCAGACTGTAATAAACACTGACCCATACATCCATATAGACCAGACTGTAATAAACACTGACCCATACATCCATATAGACCCGACTGTAATAAACACTGACCCATACATCCATATAGACCAGACTGTAATAAACACTGACCCATACATCCATATAGACCAGACTGTAATAAACACTGACCCATACATCCATATAGACCCGACTGTAATAAACACTGACCCATACATCCATATAGACCAGACAGTAATAAACAGTGATCTATACCAGTATAATCCATACCAGTACAATCCATAGCAACCCTCTATTAGTATACAAACAATGACAACAACAGACATTAAATACGTGACCGACACACATTGACACAACACTGTTCCACGTGCCTTTCATACTTGTGTGTGTGTGTGTGTGTGTGTGTGTGTGTGTGTGTGTGTGTGTGTGTGAGTGTGTGTGTGGTTGATTATTCTGTACAGTCAGCTACACCTTATTGACTGTGTTAAAGCGTCATCCTCTCTCCTCCCAGCGGGTTATTCAGGTGAACTAAGCCAGCTGACCCACCCTGAGTTTCACCAGAGATTTCTCTGTCTGGGTTGCGTCACAAATGCCACCCTATTCCCTATATAGTGGTACTACTATAGACCAGAGACCTATTCCCTATATAGTGGTACTACTATAGACCAGAGACCTATTCCCTATATAGTGGTACTACTATAGACCAGAGCCCTATTCCCTATATAGTGGTATTACTATAGACCAGAGTCCTATTCCCTATATAGTGGTACTACTATAGACCAGAGCCCTATTCCCTATATAGTGGTACTACTATAGACCAGAGCCCTATTCCCTATATAGTGGTACTACTATAGACCAGAGCCCTATTCCTATATAGTGGTACTACTATAGACCAGAGCCCTATTCCCTATATAGTGGTACTACTATAGACCAGAGCCCTATTCCCTATATAGTGGTACTACTATAGACCAGAGCCCTATTCCTATATAGTGGTACTACTATAGACCAGAGCCCTATTCCCTATATAGTGGTACTACTATAGACCAGAGCCCTATTCCCTATATAGTGCACTACTATAGACCAGAGCACTATTCCCTATATAGTGGTACTACTATAGACCAGAGCCCTATATAGTGGTACTACTATAGACCAGAGCCCTATTCCCTATATAGTGGTACTACTATAGACCAGAGCCCTATTCCCTATATAGTGGTACTACTATAGACCAGAGCCCTATTCCCTATATAGTGGTACTACTATAGACCAGAGCACTATTCCCTATATAGTGGTACTACTATAGACCAGAGCCCTATTCCCTATATAGTGGTACTACTATAGACCAGAGCCCTATTCCCTATATAGTGGTACTACTATAGACCAGAGCCCTATTCCCTATATAGTGCACTAACCAGATGGTAAAGTAGACTAACCAGATGGTAAATTAGACTAACCAGATGGTAAATCAGACTAACCAGATGGTAAATGAGACTAACCAGATGGTAAATGAGACTAACCAGATGGTAAATGAGACTAACCAGATGGTAAATTAGACTAACCAGATGGTAAATTAGACTAACCAGATGGTAAATTAGACTAACCAGATGATAAATTAGACTAACCAGATGGTAAATTAGACTAACCAGATGGTAAATGAGACTAACCAGATGGTAAATTAGACAAACCAGATGGTAAATTAGACTAACCAGATGGATATGGTAAAGTAGACTAACCAGATGGTAAATTAGACTAACCAGATGGATATGGTAAATGAGACTAACCAGATGGTAAATCAGACTACCCAGATGGTAAATTAGACTAACCAGATGGTAAATTAGACTAACCAGATGGAGATGGTAAATGAGACTAACCAGATGGTAAATTAGACTACCCAGATGGTAAATTAGACTAACCAGATGGTAAATTAGACTAACCAGATGGTAAATTAGACTAACCAGATGGTAAATTAAACTAACCAGATGGAGATGGTAAATGAGACTAACCAGATGGTAAATTAGACTAACCAGATGGAGATGGTAAATTAGACTAACCAGATGGTAAATCAGACTAACCAGATGGTAAATCAGACTAACCAGATGGTAAATCAGACTAACCAGATGGAGATGGTAAATTAGACTAACCAGATGGTAAATCAGACTAACCAGATGGTAAATCAGTAAAATCAGACTAACCAGATGGTAAATTAGACTAACCAGATGGTAAATTAGACTAACCAGATGGAGATGGTAAATTAGACTAACCAGATGGTAAATTAGACTAACCAGATGGTGAATTAGACTAACCAGATGGTAAATTAGACTAACCAGATGGTACATTAGACTAACCAGATGGAGATGGTAAATTAGACTAACCAGATGGTAAATTAGACTAACCAGATGGTAAATTAGACTTACCAGATGGTGAATTAGACTAACCAGATGGTAAATCAGACTAACCAGATGGTAAATCAGACTAACCAGATGGTAAATCAGACTAACCAGATGGTAAATCAGACTAACCAGATGGTAAATTAGACTAACCAGATGGAGATGGTAAATGAGACTAACCAGATGGTAAATTAGACTAACCAGATGGTAAATCAGACTAACCAGATGGTAAATTAGACTAACCATATGGTAAATTAGACTAACCAGATGGAGATGGTAAATTAGACTAACCAGATGGAGTTGGTAAATGAGACTAACCAGATGGTAAATGAGACTAACCAGATGGTAAATCAGACTAACCAGATGGTAAATCAGACTAACCAGATGGTAAATTAGACTAACCAGATGGAGATGGTAAATCAGACTAACCAGATGGTAAATCAGACTAACCAGATGGTAATTAGACTAACCAGATGGAGATGGTAAATTAGACTAACCAGATGGTAAATCAGACTAACCAGATGGTAAATTAGACTAACCAGATGGTAATTAGACTAACCAGATGGTAAATTAGACTAACCAGATGGTAAATCAGACTAACCAGATGGTAAATCAGACTAACCAGATGGTAAATCAGACTAACCAGATGGTAAATCAGACTAACCAGATGGTAATTAGACTAACCAGATGGTAAATTAGACTAACCAGATGGTAAATCAGACTAACCAGATGGTAAATCAGACTAACCAGATGGTAAATTAGACTAACCAGATGGTAAATCAGACTAACCAGATGGTAAATTAGACTAACCAGATGGTAAATTAGACTAACCAGATGGTAAATTAGACTAACCAGATGGTAAATTAGACTAACCAGATGGTAAATCAGACTAACCAGATGGTAAATCAGACTAACCAGATGGTAAATTAGACTAACCAGATGGTAAATTAGACTAACCAGATGGTAAATTAGACTAACCAGATGGTAAATTAGACTAACCAGATGGTAAATTAGACTAACCAGATGGAGATGGTAAATCAGACTAACCAGATGGTAAATCAGACTAACCAGATGGTAAATCAGACTAACCAGATGGTAAATCAGACTAACCAGATGGAGATGGGTAAACACTTGAATGCTGTTTACCAAAATGCCACGCTCCAAACAAACAGTGCCATCCTTCTAAACTCTGTTTTTATAATGGCACAGATTGAGCAGCAGCTAAACTCCCTCTAATTACCAAGGTTATCGTCCAGGGTGGGATATAATCTGTGCTGTTTAAGGTGGTCTCAGTCTGACCATATGCTGTCTGCTCTTATTCTACTGATGGGACTGAACAGTTGAGGTAGCCACAGACCTACTGCCTCGTCGGTGATATATCGGCCTACTGCCTCGTCGGTGCTGTATCGGCCTACTGCCTCGTCGGTGCTGTATCGGCCTACTGCCTGATCGGTGCTGTATCGGCCTACTGCCTCGTCGGTGCTGTATCGGCTTACTGCCTCGTCGGTGATGTATCGGCCTACTGCCTCGTCGGTGCTGTATCGCCCTACTGCCTCGTCCGTGCTGTATCGCCCTACTGCCTCGTCCGTGCTGTATCGGCCTACTGCCTCGGCGGTGCTGTATCGGCCTACTGCCTTGTCCGTGCTGTATCGGCCTACTGCCTCGTCGGTGCTGTATCGGCCTACTGCCTGGTCGGTGCTGTATCGGCCTGCTGCCTCGTCGGTGCTGTATCGGCCTACTGCCTGGTCGGTGCTGTATCGGGCCTACTGCCTGGTCGGTGCTGTATCGGCCTACTGCCTGGTCGGTGCTGTATCGGCCTACTGCCTCGTCGGTGCTGTATCGGCCTACTGCCTCGTCGGTGCTGTATCGGCCTACTGCCTGGTCGGTGCTGTATCGGCCTACTGCCTGGTCGGTGCTGTATCGGCCTACTGCCTGGTCGGTGCTGTATCGGCCTACTGCCTCTTCGGTGCTGTATCGGCCTACTGCCTCGTCGATTATACAGCCTCTTTGTTACTATAGTGTATGTATAGTGCATTACTTGTTGTTCCATTCACTTCTACATATGCAGTGTGTTGTCCTGTTGGCAGCACAGAGCACCAGTATACTACACAGAGTAAACAGAGCACCAGTATACTACACAGAGTAAACAGAGCACCAGTATACTACACAGTAAACAGAGCACCAGTATACTACACAGAGTAAACAGAGCACCAGTATACTACACAGTAAACAGAGCACCAGTATACTACACAGTAAACAGAGCACCAGTATACTACACAGTAAACAGAGCACCAGTATACTACACAGTAAACAGAGCACCAGTATACTACACAGTAAACAGAGCACCAGTATACTACACAGAGTAAACAGAGCACCAGTATACTACACAGTAAACAGAGCACCAGTATACTACACAGTAAACAGAGCACCAGTATACTACACAGTAAACAGAGCACCAGTATACTACACAGTAAACAGAGCACCAGTATACTACACAGTAAACAGAGCACCAGTATACTACACAGAGTAAACAGAGCACCAGTATACTACACAGAGTAAACAGAGCACCAGTATACTACACAGAGTAAACAGAGCACCAGTATACTACACAGAGTAAACAGAGCACCAGTATACTACACAGAGTAAACAGAGCACCAGTATACTACACAGAGTAAACAGAGCACCAGTATACTACACAGTAAACAGAGCACCAGTATACTACACAGAGTAAACAGAGCACCAGTATACTACACAGAGTAAACAGAGCACCAGTATACTACACAGAGTAAACAGAGCACCAGTATACTACACAGAGTAAACAGAGCACCAGTATACTACACAGAGTAAACAGAGCACCAGTATACTACACAGTAAACAGAGCACCAGTATACTACACAGAGTAAACAGAGCACCAGTATACTACACAGAGTAAACAGAGCACCAGTATACTACACAGAGTAAACAGAGCACCAGTATACTACACAGAGTAAACAGAGCACCAGTATACTACACAGTAAACAGAGCACCAGTATACTACACAGTAAACAGAGCACCAGTATACTACACAGAGTAAACAGAGCACCAGTATACTACACACAGTAAACAGAGCACCAGTATACTACACAGAGTAAACAGAGCACCAGTATACTACACACAGTAAACAGAGCACCAGTATACTACACAGAGTAAACAGAGCACCAGTATACTACACAGTAAACAGAGCACCAGTATACTACACAGAGTAAACAGAGCACCAGTATACTACACAGAGTAAACAGAGCACCAGTATACTACACAGAGTAAACAGAGCACCAGTATACTACACAGAGTAAACAGAGCACCAGTATACTACACAGAGTAAACAGAGCACCAGTATACTACACAGAGTAAACAGAGCACCAGTATACTACACAGAGTAAACAGAGCACCAGTATACTACACAGAGTAAACAGAGCACCAGTATATTACACAGAGTAAACAGAGCACCAGTATACTACACAGAGTAAACAGAGCACCAGTATACTACACAGAGTAAACAGAGCACCAGTATACTACACAGAGTAAACAGAGCACCAGTATACTACACAGTAAACAGAGCACCAGTATACTACACAGTAAACAGAGCACCAGTATACTACACAGAGTAAACAGAGCACCAGTATACTACACACAGTAAACAGAGCACCAGTATACTACACAGTAAACAGAGCACCAGTATACTACACAGTAAACAGAGCACCAGTATACTACACAGAGTAAACAGAGCACCAGTATACTACACACAGTAAACAGAGCACCAGTATACTACACAGAGTAAACAGAGCACCAGTATACTACACACAGTAAACAGAGCACCAGTATACTACACAGAGTAAACAGAGCACCAGTATACTACACAGAGTAAACAGAGCACCAGTATATTACACAGAGTAAACAGAGCACCAGTATACTACACAGAGTAAACAGAGCACCAGTATACTACACACAGTAAACAGAGCACCAGTATACTACACAGAGTAAACAGAGCACCAGTATACTACACAGTAAACAGAGCACCAGTATACTACACAGTAAACAGAGCACCAGTATACTACACAGAGTAAACAGAGCACCAGTATACTACACAGTAAACAGAGCACCAGTATACTACACAGAGTAAACAGAGCACCAGTATACTACACAGAGTAAACAGAGCACCAGTATACTACACAGAGTAAACAGAGCACCAGTATACTACACAGAGTAAACAGAGCACCAGTATACTACACAGAGTAAACAGAGCACCAGTATACTACACAGAGTAAACAGAGCACCAGTATACTACACAGAGTAAACAGAGCACCAGTATACTACACAGAGTAAACAGAGCACCAGTATACTACACAGAGTAAACAGAGCACCAGTATACTACACAGAGTAAACAGAGCACCAGTATATTACACAGAGTAAACAGAGCACCAGTATACTACACAGAGTAAACAGAGCACCAGTATACTACACAGAGTAAACAGAGCACCAGTATACTACACAGAGTAAACAGAGCACCAGTATACTACACAGTAAACAGAGCACCAGTATACTACACAGTAAACAGAGCACCAGTATACTACACAGAGTAAACAGAGCACCAGTATACTACACACAGTAAACAGAGCACCAGTATACTACACAGTAAACAGAGCACCAGTATACTACACAGTAAACAGAGCACCAGTATACTACACAGAGTAAACAGAGCACCAGTATACTACACACAGTAAACAGAGCACCAGTATACTACACAGAGTAAACAGAGCACCAGTATACTACACACAGTAAACAGAGCACCAGTATACTACA
This sequence comes from Oncorhynchus tshawytscha, assembly GCF_018296145.1. Lineage (NCBI taxonomy): Eukaryota > Metazoa > Chordata > Actinopteri > Salmoniformes > Salmonidae > Oncorhynchus > Oncorhynchus tshawytscha. The sequence goes on from NW_024609531.1 coordinate 89,222, forward strand.
CAGAGTAAACAGAGCACCAGTATACTACACAGAGTAAACAGAGCACCAGTATATTACACAGAGTAAACAGAGCACCAGTATACTACACAGAGTAAACAGAGCACCAGTATACTACACAGAGTAAACAGAGCACCAGTATACTACACACAGTAAACAGAGCACCAGTATACTACACACAGTAAACAGAGCACCAGTATACTACACAGAGTAAACAGAGCACCAGTATACTACACAGTAAACAGAGCACCAGTATACTACACAGTAAACAGAGCACCAGTATACTACACAGAGTAAACAGAGCACCAGTATACTACACAGAGTAAACAGAGCACCACAGCACAGATTAATGACATCTGTGGCATTCCAGGACTTTTACAGATAGGTCCAGTATTCTACTGTTTCAACTGAGGTAGTACTACTGTCTAAACTGAGGTAGTAGATAGGTCCAGTATTCTACTGTTTCAACTGAGGTAGTACTACTGTCTAAACTGAGGTAGTAGATAGTTCCAGTATACTACTGTTTCAACTGAGGTAGTACTACTGTCTAAACTGAGGTAGTAGATAGGTCCATTATTCTACTGTTTCAACTGAGGTAGTAGATAGGTCCAGTATACTACTGTTTCAACTGAGGTAGTACTACTGTCTAAACTGAGGTAGTAGATAGGTCCATTATTCTACTGTTTCAACTGAGGTAGTAGATAGGTCCAGTATTCTACTGTTTCAACTGAGGTAGTAGATAGGTCCAGTATTCTACTGTTTCAACTGAGGTAGTACTACTGTCTAAACTGAGGTAGTAGATAGGTCCAGTGTACTACTGTTTCAACTGAGGTAGTACTACTGTCTAAACTGAGGTAGTAGATAGGTCCAGTATACTACTGTTTCAACTGAGGTAGTAGATAGGTCCAGTATACTACTGTTTCAACTGAGGTAGTACTACTGTCTAAACTGAGGTAGTAGATAGGTCCAGTATACTACTGTTTCAACTGAGGTAGTACTACTGTCTAAACTGAGGTAGTAGATAGGTCCAGTATACTACTGTTTCAACTGAGGTAGTAGATAGGTCCAGTATACTACTGTTTCAACTGAGGTAGTACTACTGTCTAAACTGAGGTAGTAGATAGGTCCAGTATACTACTGTTTCAACTGAGGTAGTAGATAGGTCCAGTATACTACTGTTTCAACTGAGGTAGTACTACTGTCTAAACTGAGGTAGTAGATAGGTCCAGTATACTACTGTTTCAACTGAGGTAGTACTACTGTCTAAACTGAGGTAGTAGATAGGTCCAGTATACTACTGTCTCAACTGAGGTAGTAGATAGTTCCAGTATACTACTGTCTCAACTGAGGTAGTACTGCTGTCTAAACTGAAGTAGTAGATAGTTCCAGTATACTACTGTCTAAACTGAGGTAGAATGTTTAGGTCAATCAAAGCTCCCTGTAATGTTTCAGTATACTGCTGTCTAAAAGCTCCCTGTAATGTTTCAGTATACTGCTGTCTAAAAGCTCCCTGTAATGTTTCAGTATACTGCTGTCTAAAAGCTCCCTGTAATGTTTCCAGTTGATACGTACCAGCTGGTGTTAGAGAGGAGGGCAGGGGGATGTGAGGGGAGGCTGGGTAACTGCACCGCCTGGGGCTCGGTGCTGCTTCGTCCTGATGGAGCTGTGGTGTTAGAGAGGAGGGCAGGGGGATGTGAGGGGAGGCTGGGTAGCTGCACCGCCTGGGGCTCGGTGCTGCTTCGTCCTGATGGAGCTGTGGTGTTAGAGAGGAGGGCAGGGGGAATGTGAGGAGGCTGGGTAACTGCACCGCCTGGGGCTCGGTGCTGCTTCGTCCTGATGGAGCTGTGGTGTTAGAGAGGAGGGCAGGGGGATGTGAGGGGAGGCTGGGTAACTGCACCCCTTTGGCTCGGTGCTGCTTCGTCCTGATGGAGCTGTGGTGTTAGAGAGGAGGGCAGGGGGATGTGAGGGGAGGCTGGGTAACTGCACCGCCTGGGGCTCGGTGCTGCTTCGTCCTGATGGAGCTGTGGTGTTAGAGAGGAGGGCAGGGGGATGTGAGGGGAGGCTGGGTAACTGCACCGCCTGGGGCTCGGTGCTGCTTCGTCCTGATGGAGCTGTGGTGTTAGAGAGGAGGGCAGGGGGATGTGAGGGGAGGCTGGGTAACTGCACCGCCTGGGGCTCGGTGCTGCTTCGTCCTGATGGAGCTGTGGTGTTAGAGAGGGGGATGTGAGGGCAGGCTGGGTAACTGCACCGCCTGGGGCTCGGTGCTGCTTCGTCCTGATGGAGCTGTGGTGCACCGTTAACTGTCCAGTTTATATACATACACACACACACACACACACACACACACACACACACACACACACACACACACAGCCACATACACAGAGCCACACACAGCCACACACACACACACACAGCCACTCATATCTCCCCTCCTTACATAGATAGTGATCAGCGGTCTGAATCTGTTGGCTGCATTCTCCCCTGGCTGAGTACGGCCTGTTATAACTCTGGCTGAGTACGGCCTGTTAGTTACAGTGAGGGCTGTTATATCTCTGGCTGGAGTACGGCCTGTTAGTTACAGTGAGGGCTGTTATATCTCTGGCTGAGTAATGCCTGTTAGTTACAGTGAGGGCTGTTATATCTCTGGCTGAGTACGGCCTGTTATATCTCTGGCTGAGTAATGCCTGTTAGTTACAGTGAGGGCTGTTATATCCCTGGCTGAGTACGGCCTGTTAGTTACAGTGAGGGCTGTTATATCACAGGACCTGACACAGGCTGTACTGTCTACTACATCACCCAGAGTAAACACAGGACCTGACACAGGCTGTACTGACTATCACCCAGAATAAACACAGGACCTGACAGGCTGTACTGTCTATCACCCAGAGTAAACACAGGACCTGACAGTCTGTACTGTCTATCACCCAGAGTAAACACAGGACCTGACAGGCTGTACTGTCTATCACCCAGAGTAAACACAGGACCTGACAGTCTGTACTGTCTATCACCCACAGGACCTGACAGGCTGTACTGTCTATCACCCAGAGTAAACACAGGACCTGACAGTCTGTACTGTCTATCACCCACAGGACCTGACAGGCTGTACTGTCTATCACCCAGAGTAAACACAGGACCTGACAGTCTGTACTGTCTATCACCCAGAGTAAACACAGGACCTGACAGTCTGTACTGTCTATCACCCAGAGTAAACACAGGACCTGACAGTCTGTACTGTCTATCACCCAGAGTAAACACAGGACCTGACAGTCTGTACTGTCTATCACCCAGAGTAAACACAGGACCTGACAGTCTGTACTGTCTATCACCCAGAGTAAACACAGGACCTGACACAGGCTGTACTGACTATCACCCAGAATAAACACAGGACCTGACAGACTGTACTGACTATCACCCAGAGTAAACACAGGACCTGACAGTCTGTACTGTCTATCACCCAGAGTAAACACAGGACCTGACACAGGCTGTACTGACTATCACCCAGAATAAACACAGGACCTGACAGACTGTACTGTCTATCACCCAGAGTAAACACATGACCTGACAGGCTGTACTGTCTATCACCCACAGTAAACAGAGAGCATGACATCACGTCAGCAGAGCAGGCCTGAGCACCACACCTTCACCCTGGGCTGGGTCTGCCAGGTTCAAATACTATTTGAAATGAGTTACAATACGTTAAATGTGCTTCATTGAGCTTGCCTGGCTTAATGAGCCAATAGAGACGTCCCAAAACTGCAGACTCCCATCGATATGGCACTCTGGGCAGGCTAGATCAAACCATAAAACTATTTAAAAAGATTTCAAGTAGTTTCTGAACCCAAGTCTGTCATACACCCTGGGATGGGCCAGCCGGTCCTTCAGCCAGCCTGCCTGCCAGCCAGCCAGCCAGCCTGTCATTAATCTACTGGAGAGTGTTTCAACATGTCTGACTGAGTACACAACGAAGACAGTCAATAACACCAGAGAGCAGCCTGGGGAAGATCAGGGTTTGTCAACTATTGTAGTGAAACCAGCAGCATTGTCTGGGGTGTAGAGTGACTGACAATACTGTGTTTACATCTGGGGTGTAGAGTGACCTGTGTCTGGGGTGTAGAGTGACTGACAATACTGTGTTTACGTCTGTGGTGTAGAGTGACCTGTGTCTGGGGTGTAGAGTGACTGACAATACTGTGTTTACATCTGGGGTGTAGAGTGACCTGTGTCTGGGGTGTAGAGTGACCTGTGTCTGGGGTGTAGAGTGACCTGTGTCTGTGGTGTAGAGTGACCTGTGTCTGGGGTGTAGAGTGACCGACAATACTGTGTTTACATCTGGGGTGTAGAGTGACCTGTGTCTGGGGTGTAGAGTGACCTGTGTCTGGGGTGTAGAGTGACCGACAATACTGTGTTTACATCTGAGGTGTAGAGTGACCTGTGTCTGGGGTGTAGAGTGACCTGTGTCTGGGGTGTAGAGTGACTGACAATACTGTGTTTACATCTGGGGTGTAGAGTGACTGACAATACTGTGTTTACATCTGGGGTGTAGAGTGACCGACAATACTGTGTTTACATCTGGGGTGTAGAGTGACCTGTGACTGACAATACTGTGTTTACATCTGGGGTGTAGAGTGACTGACAATACTGTGTTTACATCTGGGGTGTAGAGTGACCGACAATACTGTGTTTACATCTGGGGTGTAGAGTGACCTGTGTCTGGGGTGTAGAGTGACTGACAATACTGTTTTTACATCTGGGGTGTAGAGTGACCGACAATACTGTGTTTACATCTGGGGTGTAGAGTGACCGACAATACTGTGTTTACATCTGGGGTGTAGAGTGACCTGTGTCTGGGGTGTAGAGTGACTGACAATACTGTGTTTACATCTGGGGTGTAGAGTGCCTGACAATACTGTGTTTACATCTGGGGTGTAGAGTGACCGACAATACTGTGTTTACATCTGGGGTGTAGAGTGACTGACAATACTGTGTTTACATCTGGGGTGTAGAGTGACCTGTGTCTGGGGTGTAGAGTGACCGACAATACTGTGTTTACATCTGGGGTGTAGAGTGACCTGTGTCTGGGGTGTAGAGTGACCGACAATACTGTGTTTACATCTGGGGTGTAGAGTGACTGACAATACTGTGTTTACATCTGGGGTGTAGAGTGACCAGTGTCTGGGGTGTAGAGTGACCTGTGTCTGGGGTGTAGAGTGACCGACAATACTGTGTTTACATCTGGGGTGTAGAGTGACCTGTGTCTGGGGTGTAGAGTGACCGACAATACTGTGTTTACATCTGGGGTGTAGAGTGACCGACAATACTGTGTTTACATCTGGGGTGTAGAGTGACCTGTGTCTGGGGTGTAGAGTGACCGACAATACTGTGTTTACATCTGGGGTGTAGAGTGACCGACAATACTGTGTTTACATCTGGGGTGTAGAGTGACCTGTGTCTGGGGTGTAGAGTGACCGACAATACTGTGTTTACATCTGGGGTGTAGAGTGACCTGTGTCTGGGTGTAGAGTGACCTGTGTCTGGGGTGTAGAGTGATCGACAATACTGTGTTTACATCTGGGGTGTAGAGTGACCTGTGTCTGGGGTGTAGAGTGACCTGTGTCTGGGGTGTAGAGTGACCTGTGTCTGGGGTGTAGAGTGACCTGTGTCTGGGGTGTAGAGTGACCTGTGTCTGGGGTGTAGAGTGACCTGTGTCTGGGGTGTAGAGTGACCGACAATACTGTGTTTACATCTGGGGTGTAGAGTGACCTGTGTCTGGGGTGTAGAGTGACCGACAATACTGTGTTTACATCTGAAGTGTAGAGTGGCCTGTGTCTGGGGTGTAGAGTGACCAACAATACTGTGTTTACATCTGGGGTGTAGAGTGACCTGTGTCTGGGGTGTAGAGTAGCCTGTGTCTGGGGTGTAGAGTGACCTGTGTCTGGGGTGTAGAGTGACCTGTGTCTGGGGTGTAGAGTGACCGACAATACTGTGTTTACATCTGGGGTGTAGAGTGACCTGTGTCTGGGGTGTAGAGTGACCTGTGTCTGGGGTGTAGAGTGGCCTGTGTCTGGGGTGTAGAGTGGCCTGTGTCTGGGGTGAAAGGTGACCGACAATACTGTGTTTACATCTGGGGTGTAGAGTGACCTGTGTCTGGTGTGTAGAGTGACCGACAATACTGTGTTTACATCTGAGGTGTAGAGTGACCTGTGTCCGGGGTGTAGAGTGGCCTGTGTCTGGGGTGTAGAGTGGCCTGTGTCTGGGGTGAAAGGTGACCGACAATACTGTGTTTACATCTGGGGTGTAGAGTGACCTGTGTCTGGGGTGAAAGGTGACCGACAATACTGTGTTTACATCTGGGGTGTAGAGTGACCTGTGTCTCTTCTACTGGCTAAATAACTCTTCTAAATAACTCTTCTATGGGCTAAATAACTCTTCTAAATAACTCTTCTACGGGCTAAATAACTCTTCTAAATAACTCTTCCACTGGCTAAATCTGACACGGGATTCCAGATAGCAAAACCTGAGAGTCATTCAACAGCTCTCCCTTCGTCAGTCTTACTGAGCTACAAGAGGTATTCAACAGCTCTCCCTTCGTCAGTCTTACTGAGCTACATGAGTCATTCAACAGCTCTCCCTTCGTCAGTCTTACTGAGCTACATGAGTCATTCAACAGCTCTCCCTTCGTCAGTCTTACTGAGCTACATGAGTCATTCAACAGCTCTCCCTTCGTCAGTCTTACTGAGCTACATGAGTCATTCAACAGCTCTCCCTTCGTCAGTCTTACTGAGCTACATGAGTCATTCAACAGCTCTCCTTCGTCAGTCTTACTGAGCTACATGAGTCATTCAACAGCTCTCCCTTCGTCAGTCTTACTGAGCTACATGAGTCATTCAACAGCTCTCCCTTCGTCAGTCTTACTGAGCTACATGAGTCATTCAACAGCTCTCCTTCGTCAGTCTTACTGAGCTACATGAGTCATTCAACAGCTCTCCCTTCGTCAGTCCTTACTGAGCTACATGAGTCATTCAACAGCTCTCCCTTCGTCAGTCTTACTGAGCTACATGAGTCATTCAACAGCTCTCCCTTCATCAGTCTTACTGAGCTACATGAGTCATTCAACAGCTCTCCCTTCGTCAGTCTTACTGAGCTACATGAGTCATTCAACAGCTCTCACTTCGTCAGTCTTACTGAGCTACATGAGTCATTCAACAGCTCTCACTTCGTCAGTCTTACTGAGCTACATGAGTCATTCAACAGCTCTCCTTTCGTCAGTCCTTACTGAGCTACATGAGTCATTCAACAGCTCTCCCTTCGTCAGTCTTACTGAGCTACATGAGTCATTCAACAGCTCTCCCTTCGACAGTCTCACTGAGCTACATGAGTCATTCAACAGCTCTCCCTTCGTCAGTCTTACTGAGCTACATGAGTCATTCAACAGCTCTCCCTTCGTCAGTCTTACTGAGCTACATGAGTCATTCAACAGCTCTCCCTTCGTCAGTCTTACTGAGCTACATGAGTCATTCAACAGCTCTCCCTTCTTCAGTCTTACTGAGCTACATGAGTCATTCAACAGCTCTCCCTTCGTCAGTCTTACTGAGCTACATGAGTCATTCAACAGCTCTCCCTTCGACAGTCTCACTGAGCTACATGAGTCATTCAACACATGAGTCATGACACTGCTTTGAAACGGAGGAGAAAGAAGATGAGATTCTCTTCCTCTCCCTGCTGTATCACATTTAGACACCGTTTATCATTGCTGTGTGGCACCATGACTCTTATTGAGATAATAACACACTCTGCATATCCAGCATACCTGGTACCTGACTCCAGGAGGGAGACTCTAATCTAGAATAACCTACTCAGTGTTACTCTGCATATCCAGCATACCTGGTACCTGACTCCAGGAGGGCAGACTCCTAATCTAGCATAAACTACTCAGTGTTACTCTGCATATCCAGCATACCTGGTACCAGTCCAGGAGGGAGACTCTAATCTAGAATAACCTACTCAGTGTTACTCTGCATATCCAGCATACCTGGTACCTGACTCCAGGAGGGCAGACTCCTAATCTAGCATAAACTACTCAGTGTTACTCTGCATATCCAGCATACCTGGTACCTGACTCCAGGAGGGCAGACTCCTAATCTAGCATAAACTACTCAGTGTTACTCTGCATATCCAGCATACCTGGTACCAGTCCAGGAGGGAGACTCCTAATCTAGAATAACCTACTCAGTGTTACTCTGCATATCCAGCATACCTGGTACCAGTCCAGGAGGGAGACTCCTAATCTAGCATAAACTACTCAGTGTTACTCTGCATATCCAGCATACCTGGTACCTGACTCCAGGAGGGCAGACTCCTAATCTAGCATAAACTACTCAGTGTTACTCTGCATATCCAGCATACCTGGTACCAGTCCAGGAGGGGAGACTCTAATCTAGAATAACCTACTCAGTATTACTCTGCATAGCCAGCATACCTGGTACCTGACTCCAGGAGGGCAGACTCCTAATCTAGCATAAACTACTCAGTGTTACTCTGCATATCCAGCATACCTGGTACCAGTCCAGGAGGGAGACTCCTAATCTAGAATAACCTACTCAGTGTTACTCTGCATATCCAGCATACCTGGTACCAGTCCAGGAGGGGAGACTCCTAATCTAGCATAAACTACTCAGTGTTACTCTGCATATCCAGCATACCTGGTACCTGACTCCAGGAGGGCAGACTCCTAATCTAGCATAAACTACTCAGTGTTACTCTGCATATCCAGCATACCAGTTACCTGACTCCAGGAGGGAGACTCCTAATCTAGAATAACCTACTCAGTATTACTCTGCATAGCCAGCATACCTGGTACCTCTCCAGGAGGGCAGACTCCTGATCTAGAATAACCTACTCAGTGTTATTCTGCATATCCAGCATACCTGGTACCTGACTCCAGGAGGGGAGACTCCTGATCTAGAATAACCTACTCAGCATCACTCTGTGATGGGGAGTAGATTGTGTCATAGCACCATGCGGTACCTAGTCCTCCCAGTCACACAGGGATCATAGCTCTCAGAGCTTTTTAAGTCCCTCAGACACTTACTCATTATCCACCAAGCTGATTATCTGAGAACTAGCACCTAAATCTCTCTCTGTCTCCCAGAGGTTTAAGCTGCTCTAATATTTGGGTTGTCCCCTCCAGCTCTAATCAGCTGAAGGTTTTCTTGTTCTCAGATATATTATCTCTGAGAGAACAGTTCCAAGGGACATGTGACACGTCCATCCATCTGAGACGGAGTGGAGGGGTGGAGGGGTGGACCATTCCCCAAACCAGGCCCCGTCCTTAATGATGGACCATTCCCCAAACCAGGCCCCCCCATTCCCCAAACCAGGCCTCCATCCTTAATGATGGTCCCCAAACCAGGCCCCCCTTAATGATGGACCATTCCCCAAACCAGGCCCCCCATCCCCAAACCCTTAATGATGGACCATTCCCCAAACCAGGACCCCCCATCCTTAATGATGGACCATTCCCCAAACCAGGCCTCCATCCTTAATGATGGACCATTCCCCAAACCAGGCCCCCAGGTCCTTAATGATGGACCATTCCCCAAACCAGGCCTGATGGACCATTCCCCAAACCCTTAATGATGGACCATTCCCCAAACCAGGCCTGTGTCCTTAATGATGGACCATTCCCCAAACCAGGCCTGTGTCCTTAATGATGGACCATTCCCCAAACCAGGCCTGTGTCCTTAATGATGGACCATTCCCCAAAAGGCCCTTAATGATGGACCATTCCCCAAACCAGGCCTGTGTCCTTAATGATGGACCATTCCCCAAACCAGGCCTGGACCATTCCCCAAACCAGGTCTCCTTAATGATGGACCATTCCCCAAACCAGGCCTCCATTCCCCAAACCAGGCCCTTAATGATGGACCATTGGACCATTCCCCAAACCAGGCCTGTGTCCTTCCCCAAAATGATGGACCATTCCCCAAACCAGGCCTGTCTCCTTAATGATGGACCATTCCCCAAACCAGGCCTGTGTCCTTAATGATGGACCATTCCCCAAACCAGGCCTCCATCCTTAATGATGGACCATTCCCCAAACCAGGCCTGTGTCCTTAATGATGGACCATTCCCCAAACCACCTTAATGATGGACCATTCCCCAAACCTTCAAACCAATGATGGACCATTCCCAAACCAGGCCTGGCCTTAATGATGGACCATTCCCCAAACCAGGCCTCCATCCTTAATGATGATGGACCATTCCCCAAACCAGGCCTCTTAATGATGGACCATTCCCCAAACCAGGCCTGTGTCCTTAATGATGGACCATTCCCCAAACCAGGCCTGTGTCCTTAATGATGGACCATTCCCCAAACCAGGACCATTCCCCAAACCCTGTGTCCTTAATGATGGACCATTCCCCAAACCAGGCCTGTGTTCTTAATGATGGACCATTCCCCAAACCAGGTCTGATGTTCTTAATGATGGACCATTCCCCAAACCAGGCCTGTGTCCTTAATGATGGACCATTCCCCAAACCAGGCCTGTGTCCTTAATGATGGACCATTCCCCAAACCAGGCCTGTGTTCTTAATGATGGACCATTCCCCAAACCAGGCCTGTGTTCTTAATGATGGACCATTCCCCAAACCAGGCCTGTGTTCTTAATGATGGACCATTCCCCAAACCAGGCCTGTGTCCTTAATGATGGACCATTCCCCAAACCAGGCCTGTCTCCTTAATGATGGACCATTCCCCAAACCAGGCCTGTGTCCTTAATGATGGACCATTCCCCAAACCAGGCCTGTGTCCTTAATGATGGACCATTCCCCAAACCAGGCCTGTGTCCTTAATGATGGACCATTCCCCAAACCAGGCCTCCATCCTTAATGATGGACCATTCCCCAAACCAGGCCTGTGTCCTTAATGATGGACCATTCCCCAAACCAGGCCTCCATCCTTAATGATGGACCATTCCCAAACCAGGCCTCCATCCTTAATGATGGACCATTCCCCAAACCAGGCCTGTCTCCTTAATGATGGACCATTCCCCAAACCAGGCCTCCATCCTTAATGATGGACCATTCCCCAAACCAGGCCTCCCCAAACCAGGTGTCCTTAATGATGGACCATTCCCCCCAAACCAGGACCATTGCCTGTCTCCTTAATGATGGACCATTCCCCAAACCAGGCCTTAATGATCCATTCCTTAATGATTAATGATGGACCATTCCCCAAACCAGGCCTGTGTCCTTAATGATGGACCATTCCCCAAACCAGGCCTGTGTCCTTAATGATGGACCATTCCCCAAACCAGGCCTCTCTTAATGATGGACCATTCCCCAACCACCAGGCCTGTGTTCCTTAATGATGGACCATTCCCCAAACCAGGCCTGTGTCCTTAATGATGGACCATTCCCCAAACCAGGCATTCCCCAAACCAGGCCTCCTCCCCAAAACCAGGCCTTGTCTCCTTAATGATGGACCATTCCCCAAACCAGGCCTGTGTTCTTAATGATGGACCATTCCCCAAACCAGGCCTGTGTTCTTAATGATGGACCATTCCCCAAACCAGGCCTCCCTAATGATGGACCATTCCCCAAACCAGGCCTGATGGACCATTCCCCAAACCAGGCCTCCATCCTTAATGATGGACCATTCCCCAAACCAGGCCTCCATCCTTAATGATGGACCATTCCCCAAACCAGGCCTGTCTCCTTAATGATGGACCATTCCCCAAACCAGGCCTCCATCCTTAATGATGGACCATTCCCCAAACCAGGCCTCCATCCTTGATGATGGACCATTCCCCAAACCAGGCCTTAATGATGGACCATTCCCCAAACCAGGCCTCCATCCTTAATGATGGACCATTCCCCAAACCAGGCCTCCATCCTTAATGATGGACCATTCCCCAAACCATCCTTAATGATGGACCATTCCCCAAACCAGGCCTGGACCATTCCCCAAACCAGGTCCTTAATGATGGACCATTCCCCAAAACCAGGACCTCCCCAAACCAGTTCTGTCTCTTAATGATGGACCATTCCCCAAACCAGGCCTCCAATGATGGACCATTCCCCAAACCAGGTCCTCCCCAAACCAGGCCTGTTCTTAATGATGGACCATTCCCCAAACCAACCTTAATGATGGACCATTGTGTCCTTAATGATGGACCATTCCCCAAACCAGGCCTGTCTCCTTAATGATGGACCATTCCCCAAACCAGGCCTGTCTCCTTAATGATGGACCATTCCCCAAACCAGGCCTCCATCCTTGATGATGGACCATTCCCCAAACCAGGCCTGTCTCCTTAATGATGGACCATTCCCCAAACCAGGCCTCCATCCTTAATGATGGACCATTCCCCAAACCAGGCCTCCATCCTTAATGATGGACCATTCCCCAAACCAGGCCTGTCTCCTTAATGATGGACCATTCCCCAAACCAGGCCTGTCTCCTTAATGATGGACCATTCCCCAAACCAGGCCTCCTTGATGATCCTTCCCCAAACCATGATGGACCATTCCCCAAACCAGGCCTCCATCCTTAATGATGGACCATTCCCCAAACCAGGCCTCCCCAAACCTCCTTAATGATGGACCATTCCCCAAACCAGGCCTCCATCCTTAATGATGGACCATTCCCCAAACCAGGCCTGTCTCCTTAATGATGGACCATTCCCCAAACCAGGCCTGTCTATCCTTGATGATGGACCATTCCCCAAACCAGGCCTCCATCCTTATGATGATGGACCATTCCCCAAACCAGGCATGTGTCCTTAATGATGGACCATTCCCCAAACCAGGTGCAGTATTGATATGCAGGAATCAGTGGGAGACAGACCACAGTAGTGGAGAGAGATGTGCAGTATTGATACGCAGGAATCGGAGGGAGACAGACCACAGTAGTGGAGAGAGATGTGCAGTATTGATATGCAGGAATCGGAGGGAGACAGACCACAGTAGTGGAGAGAGATGTGCAGTATTGATATGCAGGAATCGGAGGGAGCCAGACCACAGTAGTGGAGAGAGATGTGCAGTATTGATACGCAGGAATCAGTGGGAGCCAGAGCACAGTAGTGGAGAGAGATGTGCAGTATTGATATGCAGGAATCAGTGGGAGCCAGAGCACAGTAGTGGAGAGAGATGTGCAGTATTGATATGCAGGAATCAGTGGGAGCCAGAGCACAGTAGTGGAGAGAGATGTGCAGTATTGATATGCAGGAATCGGAGGGAGACAGACCACAGTAGTGGAGAGAGATGTGCAGTATTGATACGCAGGAATCAGTGGGAGCCAGAGCACAGTAGTGGAGAGAGATGTGCAGTATTGAAGTGACCAGTGACCCCTGGTTTCTGTTAACCCCTGGTTTCTGTTAACCCCTGGTTTCTGTTAACCCCTGGTTTCTGTTAACCCCTGGTTTATGTTAACCCCTGGTTTCTGTTAACCCCTGGTTTCTGTTAACCCTGGTTTCTGGTAACCCCTGGTAACCCCTGGTTTCTGATAACCCCTGGTTTCTGTTAACCCCTGGTTTCTGTTAACCCCTGGTTTCTGGTAACCCCTGTTAACCCCTGGTTTCTGTTAACCCCTGGTTTCTGGTAACCCCTGGTAACCCCTGGTTTCTGTTAACCCCTGGTTTCTGTTAACCCCTGGTTTCTGTTAACCCCTGGTTTCTGGTAACCCCTGGTAACCCCTGGTTTCTGATAACCCCTGGTTTCTGTTAACCCCTGGTTTCTGGTAACCCCTGTTAACCCCTGGTTTCTGTTAACCCCTGGTTTCTGGTAACCCCTGGTAACCCCTGGTTTCTGTTAACCCCTGGTTTCTGTTAACCCCTGGTTTCTGTTAACCCCTGGTTTCCGGTAACCCCTGGTAACCCCTGGTTTCTGATAACCCCTGGTTTCTGTTAACCCCTGGTTTCTGTTAACCCCTGGTTTCTGGTAACCCCTGTTAACCCCTGGTTTCTGGTAACACCTGGTTTCTGTTAACCCCTGGTAACCCCTGGTTTCTGGTAACCCCTGGTAACCCCTGGTTTCTGGTAACCCCTGGTAACCTTTGGTTTCTGGTAACCCCTGGTAACCTTTGGTTTCTGGTAACCCCTGGTAACCCCTGGTTTCTGGTAACCCCTGGTTTCTGGTAACCCCCTGGTAACCCCTGGTTTCTGATAGCCCCTGGTTTCTGATAACCCCTGGTCTCTGGTAACCCCTGGTTTCTGGTAACCCCTGGTAACCCCTGGTCTCTGGTAACCCCTGGTTTCTGGTAACCCCTGGTAACATCTGGTTTCTGTTAACCCCTGGTTTCTGGTAACCCCTGGTTTCTGATAACATCTGGTTTCCCCAGTACTCTATACTATGTGGTTAAGGTAGCTTGGTTTCCCCAGTACTCTACACTGTGTGGTTAAGGTAGCTTGGTTTCCCCAGTACTCTATACTGTGTGGTTAAGGTAGCCTGGTTTCCCCAGTACTCTATACTGTGTGGTTAAGGTAGCCTGGTTTCCCCAGTACTCTACACTGTGTGGTTAAGGTAGCCTGGTTTCCAGTGTAGTAGACCTTACAGTGAAATGCTGAATACAACAGGTGTAGTAGACCTCACAGTGAAATGATGAATACAACAGGTGTAGTAGACCTTACAGTGAAATGCTGAATACAACAGGTGTAGTAGACCTCACAGTGAAATGATGAATACAACAGGTGTAGTAGACCTTACAGTGAAATGCTGAATACAACAGGTGTAGACTTCACAGTGAAATGCTGAATACAACAGGTGTAGTAGACCTTACAGTGAAATGCTGAATACAACAGGTGTAGTAGACCTCACAGTGAAATGCTGAATACAACAGGTGTAGTAGACCTCACAGTGAAATGCTGAATACAACAGGTGTAGTAGACCTCACAGTGAAATGCTGAATACAACAGGTGTAGTAGACCTCACAGTGAAATGATGAATACAACAGGTGTAGTAGACCTCACAGTGAAATGTTTACTTACGAGCCCTTAACCAACAATGCAGTTTAAAAAATACGAATAAGAAATAAAAGTAACAAGTAATTAAAGAGCAGCAGTAAAATAACAATAGTGAGGTTATATACAGGGGGTACCGGTATAGAGTCAGTGTGGAGGCTATATACAGGGTATTACGGTACAGAGTCAATGTGGAGACTATATACAGGGGTACCGGTACAGAGTCAATGTGGAGGCTATATACAGGGGTACCGGTACAGAGTCAATGTGGAGACTATATACAGGGGGTACTGGTACAGAGTCAATGTGGAGGCTATATACAGGGGGTACCGGTACAGAGTCAATGTGGAGACTATATACAGGGGTACCGGTACAGAGTCAATGTGGAGGCTATATACAGGGGGTACCGGTACAGAGTCAATGTGGAGGCTATATACAGGGGGTACCGGTACAGAGTCAATGTGGAGGCTATATACAGGGGTACCGGTACAGAGTTGATGTGGAGGTTATATACAGGGTATTACGGTACAGAGTCAAAGTGGAGGCTATATACAGGGTATTACGGTACAGAGTCAATGTTGAGGCTATATACAGGGTATTACGGTACAGAGTCAATGTGGAGACTATATACAGGGTATTACGGTACAGAGTCAATGTGGAGGCTATATACAGGGGGTACCGGTACAGAGTCAATGTGGAGGCTATATACAGGGTATTACGGTACAGAGTCAATGTGGAGGCTATATACAGGGTATTACGGTACAGAGTCAATGTGGAGGCTATATACAGGGGTACTGGTACAGAGTCAATGTGGAAGCTATATACAGGGTATTACGGTACAGAGTCAATGTGGAGGCTATATACAGGGGGTACCGGTACAGAGTCAATGTGGAGGCTATATACAGGGTATTACGGTACAGAGTCAATGTGGAGGCTATATACAGGGGTACCGGTACAGAGTCAATGTGGAGGCTATATACAGGGTATTACGGTACAGAGTC
This sequence comes from Oncorhynchus tshawytscha, assembly GCF_018296145.1. Classification (NCBI taxonomy): domain Eukaryota; kingdom Metazoa; phylum Chordata; class Actinopteri; order Salmoniformes; family Salmonidae; genus Oncorhynchus; species Oncorhynchus tshawytscha. The sequence continues at coordinate 105,177 of NW_024609531.1, forward strand.
AATGTGGAGGCTATATACAGGGTGTTACGGTACAGAGTCAATGTGGAGGCTATATACAGGGTGTTACGGTACAGAGTCAATGTGGAGGCTATATACAGGGTGTTACGGTACAGAGTCAATGTGGAGGCTATATACAGGGTATTACGGTACAGAGTCAATGTGGAGGCTATATACAGGGGTACCAGTACAGAGTCAATGTGGAGGCTATATACAGGGGTACTGGTACAGAGTCAATGTCAACTTTAGAGAGAGAGAGAGAGAGAGAGAGAGAGAGAGAGAGAGAGAGAGAGAGCATTCTTAGCTGGATCAGGGGAGTACCCTACGTTAGAATAGAGTGGCCCAGTTCCAGGGGAGTACCCTACGTTAGAATAGAGTGGCCCAGTTCCAGGGGAGTACCCTACGTTAGAATAGAGTGGCCCAGTTCCAGGGGAGTACCCTACGTTAGAATAGAGTGGCCCAGTTCCAGGGAGTACCCTACGTTAGAATAGAGTGGCCCAGTTCCAGGGGAGTACCCTACGTTAGAATAGAGTGGCCCAGTTCCAGGGGAGTACCCTACGTTAGAATAGAGTGGCCCAGTTCCAGGGGAGTACCCTACGTTAGAATAGAGTGGCCCAGTTCCCCGACTGGGTAGAAATTTCAATGGTGTGAAATGGAGCAAACTCCTCCCACCCGGGGCACCGGGCCATACACAACAAACTGTCTGACAGGCAGAGAGGCGGACCTGGTGTGGGCGGACCTGGTGTGGGCGGGCCTGGTGTGGGCAGGACTGGTGTGGGCGGGCCGTAGCGTGTGCTCGTCGCTGCAGTGTGTGAAAGCAGTAGTTGGTCGTTGCAGTGGTACGGTTTGGAAGGAGGTCGACCAGCAGAGAGACTCACTGAGGAATACTGAGGACAATGATCCCAGGATACACTACTACAGAGGACATACTGCATACACTATGGTGAGTGGACACACACACACTGAACACACACACACACTGAACACACACTCACAGAACACACACACACAGAACACACACACACACACACACACACACACACTGAACTCACACTCACAGAACACAGAACACAGAACACACACACACACTGAACACACACTCACAGAACACACGAACACACACACACAGAACACACACACACACACACACACACACACTGAACTCACACTCACAGAACACAGAACACACACACACTGAACTCACACTCACAGAACACACAGAACACACACACTCACAGAACACACACACACTGAACACACACACACTGAACACACACATTGAGCTGCATGTAGTTTTGTCTGAGGAGGTGTTGCTGTGTGATGGCTTTACCTTACCGGTACGGGACAGGGTAGGACCGGACAGGGTGGGACGGGGTGGGACAGGACAAGGTAGGACAGGACAGGACAGGGTGGGACGGGACAGGGTAGGATGGGACAGGGTAGGACAGGACAGGGTGGGACACGGTAGGACATGACAGGGTAGGACATGACAGGGTAGGACAGGACAGATCATGTTAGATCATCCTACTGGGGAGAGGAGAGAGGATTGTTGAAGAGCCTGTGGGGGAAATTCAGTCTGGATAAAGTGTTGACTTTAAGGTTGAATAGGTGTTGTCACAAAGGGATGTTCCTCAAGGGCTTGAGGTGTGTGTGTCCTGAGGTGTGTGTGTGTGTGTTTCCTTGCTGTGTGTCCTGAGGTGTGTGTGTGTGTGTGTTTCTTGCTGTGTGTCGTGAGGTGTGTGTATTTCCTTGCTGTGTGTCCTGAGGTGTGTGTGTGTGTGTGTGTTTCCTTGCTGTGTGTCCTGAGGTGTGTGTGTGTTTCCTTGCTGTGTGTGCTGTGATTGTGTGTGTTTCCTTGCTGTGTGTCCTGAGGTGTGTGTGTGTGTGTGTGTTTCCTTGCTGTGTGTCCTGAGGTGTGTGTGTGTTTCCTTGCTGTGTGTCCTGAGGTGTGTGTGTGTTTCCTTGCTGTGTGTGCTGTGATTGTGTGTGTTTCCTTGCTGTGTGTCCTGAGGTGTGTGTGTGTGTGTGTGTTTCCTTGCTGTGTGTCCTGAGGTGTGTGTGTGTGTGTGTGTTTCCTTGCTGTGTGTCCTGAGGTGTGTGTGTGTTTCCTTGCTGTGTGTGCTGTGATGTGTGTGTGTCCACGTGAATGTCGGTTTAAGCGCTGCCTGCTGCAGATGCGTGCCTCTCTGTGGGGTTGACTGGCTGTGCTGTTGGCCTTGGGGCAGACGGTTTGGGGCAGACAGTCTCCTCAGTACTGATCCCCTTCCTCTCTGAGGTAACCATAGTATGGACCTTACTGTGCTCACTGGGGAACTGAAGGGCTCTTTTGAAGGAGAGACGGGCTTAACCAGGGTGTGTGTGTGTGTTTACCTCAAACATCCGAGGAAGGTCAGCCCTGTGGAGAGAGAGAAAGGGAGAGAGAGGGAGGGAGAGAGAGAGGAGAGAGAGAGAGAGAGAGAGAGAGAGAAAGGGAGAGAGAGAGAGATGGCTGAGGGTTAGCAGGACAGTGGAGGAGGGAGGGAAGAGAGAGAGATGGCTGAGGGTTAGGGGCAGGACAGTGGAGGAGGGAGGGAAGAGAGAGAGATGGCTGAGGGTTAGCATGACAGTGGAGGAGGGAGGGAAGAGAGAGAGATGGCTGAGGGTTAGGGGCAGGACAGTGGAGGAGGGAGGAAGAAGAGAGATGGCTGAGGGTTAGGTGGCAGGACAGTGGAGGAGGGAGGGAAGAGAGAGATGGCTGAGGGTTAGCAGGACAGTGGAGGAGGGAGGGAAGAGAGAGATGGCTGAGGGTTAGCAGGACAGTGGAGGAGGGAGGGAAGAGAGCGAGATGGCTGAGGGTTAGGGGGCAGGACAGTGGAGGAGGGAGGGAAGAGAGATGGCTGAGGGTTAGGGGGCAGGACAGTGGAGGAGGGAGGGAAGAGAGAGATGGCTGAGGGGTTAGCAGGACAGTGGAGGAGGGAGGGAAGAGAGCGAGATGGCTGAGGGTTAGGGGGCAGGACAGTGGAGGAGGGAGGGAAGAGAGATGGCTGAGGGTTAGGGGGCAGGACAGTGGAGGAGGGAGGGAAGAGAGAGAGATGGCTGAGGGTTAGGGGGCAGGACAGTGGAGGAGGGAGGGAAGAGAGAGAGATGACTGAGGGTTAGCATGACAGTGGAGGAGGGAGGGAAGAGAGATGGCTGAGGGTTAGGGGGCAGGACAGTGGAGGAGGGAGGGAAGAGAGAGAGATGGCTGAGGGTTAGGGGGCAGGACAGTGGAGGAGGGAGGGAAGAGAGAGAGATGGCTGAGGGTTAGGGGGCAGGACAGTGGAGGAGGGAGGGAAGAGAGAGATGGCTGAGGGTTAGGGGGCAGGACAGTGGAGGAGGGAGGGAAGAGAGAGAGATGACTGAGGGTTAGCAGGACAGTGGAGGAGGGAGGGAAGAAGAGAGATGGCTGAGGGTTAGGGGGCAGGACAGTGGAGGAGGGAGGGAAGAGAGAGAGATGGCTGAGGGTTAGGGGCAGGACAGTGGAGGAGGGAGGGAAGAGAGAGAGATGGCTGAGGGTTAGGGGGCAGGACAGTGGAGGAGGGAGGAAGAGAGAGAGATGGCTGAGGGTTAGGGGGCAGGACAGTGGAGGAGGGAGGGAAGAGAGAGAGATGACTGAGGGTTAGCATGACAGTGGAGGAGGGAGGGAAGAGAGAGAGATGGCTGAGGGTTAGGGGGCAGGACAGTGGAGGAGGGAGGGAAGAGAGAGAGATGACTGAGGGTTAGGTGGCAGGACAGTGGAGGAGGGAGGAAGAGAGAGATGGCTGAGGGTTAGGGGCAGGACAGTGGAGGAGGGAGGAAGAGAGAGATGGCTGAGGGTTAGGGGCAGGACAGTGGAGGAGGGAGGGAAGAGAGAGAGATGGCTGAGGGGTTTCTCTCTGGTCTCTCTCTGATATATCCTTGATATACTCTGTGTTCTATACATATCCTGCCTATTGGGGTCTGCTGGGGTCTCTCTCTGGTCTCTCTCTCTGGTCTCTCTCTCTGGTCTCTGGTCTCTGGTCTCTCTCTCTGGTCTCTGGTCTCTCTCTCTGGTCTCTGGTCTCTGGTCTCTCTGATATATCCTTGATATACTCTGTGTTCTATACATATCCCCCTATTGGGGTCTACTGGGGTCTCTCTCTGGTCTCTCTCTCTGGTCTCTGGTCTCTCTCTCTGGTCTCTCTCTCTGGTCTCTCTCTCTGGTCTCTGGTCTCTCTCTCTGGTCTCTCTCTCTGGTCTCTCTGATATATCCTTGATATACTCTGTGCTCTATACATATCCCCCTATTGGGGTCTGCTGGGGTAATTCTATCCATGCTGACACTCAGCGTTGAGATGTTTCTCTCTGGTCTCAGGATTTCTTTCTCTCCTGGTCTCTCTCTCTCCCCCAACCTCCCTCTCTCTGGTCTCTCTCTCTGTCTCTCTCTCTCTCCCCCAACCTCCCTCTCTCTGGTCGCTCTCTCTGTCCCCCAACCTCCCTCGCTCTCTGGTCTCTGGTCTCTCTCTCTCTCTCCCCCAACCTCCCTCTCTCTGGTCTCTTTCTCTCCCCCAACCTCCCTCTCTCTCTGGTCTCGGGTCTCTCTTTATCTCTGGTCGCTCTCTCCCCCCCAACCTCCCTCTCTCTGGTCTCTCTCTGTCCCCCAACCTCCCTCTCTCTCTGGTCTCTTTTCTCTGGTCTCTCTCTCTCTCCCCCAACCTCTCTCTCTGGCCTCTGGTCTCTCTCTCTGGCCTCTGGTCTCTGGTCTCTCTGGTCTCTGGTCTCTCTCTCTGGTCTCTGGTCTCTCTCTGGTCTCTGGTCTCTCTCTCCTTCAACCTTCCTCTCTCTGGTCTCTCTCTCTGGTCTCTGGTCTCTCTCTCTCCCCCAACCTCCCTCTCTCTGGTCTGTTCCTCTCAATTCAATTTAAGGGGCTTTATTGACATGGGAAACACATGTTTGCGTTGTAAGTGAAATAAACAATAAGAAATTAACAGTAAACATTACACTTACAAAAGTTCCAAAAGAATAAAGACATTTCAAATGTCATATTATATATATATATACAGTGTTGTAACGATGTGAAAATAGTTAAAGTACAAAAGGGAACATAAATAAGCATAAATATGGGTTGTATTTACAATGGTGTTTGTTCTTCACTGGTTGCCCTTTTCTTGTGGCAACAGGTCACAAATCTTGCTGCTGTGATGTCACACTGTGGTATTTCACCCAGTAGATATGGGAGTTTTTCAGAATTGTGGGTCTGTGTAATCCTGAGTGAAATATATGTGTCAGACTATGAGACGTCATAAAAAAAATGGGTTTCTCATGAAAAAGTCTGTAGCGTCCAAACGGTTTGGTCTACAAACTAATACGGCCTACAAACTAATACAAACTAATACTACCTAATACTTCCTACAAACTAACACAAACTAATACTTCCTACAAACTAACACAAACTAAACTTCCTACAAACTAATACTTCCTACAAACTAACACAAACTAATACTTCCTACAAACTAATACTTCCTACAAACTAATACTTCCTACACACTAATACTTCCTACAAACTAATATGACCTACAAACTAATACTACCTAATACTTCCTACAAACTAATACAAACTAATACTACCTACAAACGAATACTACCTAATACTACCTACAAACTAATACTTCCTACAAACTAATACTTCCTACAAACTAATACTTCCTACAAACTAATACAAACTAATACTTCCTACAAACTAATACTTCCTACAAACTAATACTTCCTACAAACTAATATGACCTACAAACTAATACTACCTAATACTTCCTACAAACTAATACAAACTAATACTACCTACAAACTAATACTACCTAATACTACCTACAAACTAATACTTCCTACAAACTAATACTTCCTACAAACTAATATGGCCTACAAACTAATACGGCCGCTCTATGGAAAGATGAGACCCTCACGAACCCCAAGGGACTCGCCTGAGGGCCGTACCATCCATATGCTGACATTGACTTTGCTATTTTTGTGTGTCGCTACGTTTCGCTTGATAGCTAGTCAGCCAGCCAATAGAGAGAACATTGCATTGTGGGGTTTTGTAGTCGACAGATTTTCCACAACGATTTTCACATTAATACCAACCTTATTATAATGGCAAAATGAAACATTTGTTCACCAAATATATTGTTCTCATTTTTAGTTATGTAATACTGTGAATTATAGGAATTAGGGTTTTTGGGTGGATTTCTCCTTTAAGTATTTCACTGTTTTCTGTGCATGGTACTAAATAGTAGGTTATCTCTGTGACCCTGTCTGTGCATGGTACTAAATAGTAGATTATCTCTGTGACTCTGTGCATGGTACTAAATAGTAGGTTATCTCTGTGACCCTGTCTGTGCATGGTACTAAATAGTAGATTATCTCTGTCACCCTGTCTGTGCATGGTACTAAATAGTAGATTATCTCTGTGACCCTGTCTGTGCATGGTACTAAATAGTAGATTATCTCTGTGACCCTGTCTGTGCATGGTACTAAATAGTAGATTATCTCTGTGACCCTGTCTGTGCATGGTACTAAATAGTAGATTATCTCTGTGACCCTGTCTGTGCATGGTACTAAATAGTAGATTATCTCTGTGACCCTGTCTGTGCATGGTACTAAATAGTAGATTATCTCTGTGACCCTGTCTGTGCATGGTACTAAATAGTAGGTTATCTCTGTGACCCTGTCTGTGCATGGTACTAAATAGTAGATTATCTCTGTGACCCTGTCTGTGCATGGTACTAAATAGTAGATAACCTCTAGACTGTAGTCTGTCTGACTCTCTAACCTTTAGACTGTAGTTTGCTCTGATTCTCTAACCTCTAGACTGTAGTCTGCTCTGACTCTCTAACCTCTAGACTGTAGTTTGCTCTGATTCTCTAACCTCTAGACTGTAGTCTGCTCTGACTCTCTAACCTCTAGACTGTAGTCTGCTCTGACTCTCTAACCTCAAAACTGTAGTCTGCTCTGACTCTCTAACCTCTAGACTGTAGTCTGCTCTGACTCTCTAACCTCTAGACTGTAGTCTGTCTGACTCTCTAACCTTTAGACTGTAGTCTGCTCTGACTCTAACCTCTAGATTGTAGTCTGCTCTGACTCTAACCTCTAGACTGAAGTCTGCTCTGACTCTAACCTCTAGACTGAAGTCTGCTCTGACTCTCTAACCTCTAGACTGTAGTCTGCTCTGACTCTAACCTCTAGACTGAAGTCTGCTCTGACTCTAACATCTAGATTGTAGTCTGCTCTGACTCTAAACTCAAAACTGTAGTCTGTCTGACTCTCTAACCTCTAGACTGTAGTCTGCTCTGACTCTCTAACCTCTAGACTGAAGTCTGTCTGACTCTCTAACCTTTAGACTGTAGTCTGCTCTGACTCTAACCTTTAGACTGTAGTCTGCTCTGACTCTAACCTCTAGACTGTAGTCTGCTCTGACTCTAACCTCTAGACTGAAGTCTGCTCTGACTCTAACCTCTAGACTGTAGTCTGCTCTGACTCTCTAACCTCTAGACTGTAGTCTGCTCTGACTCTCTAACCTCTAGACTGTAGTCTGTCTGACTCTCTAACCTCTAGACTGAAGTCTGCTCTGACTCTAACCTTTAGACTGTAGTCTGCTCTGACTCTAACCTCTAGACTGTAGTCTGCTCTCTCTAATCTCTAGACTGTAGTCTGCTCTGACTCTCTAACCTCTAGACTGTAGTCTGCTCTGACTCTCTAACCTCAAAACTGTAGTCTGCTCTGACTCTCTAACCTTTAGACTGTTGTCTGCTCTGACTCTAACCTCTAGACTGTAGTCTGCTCTCTCTAATCTCTAGACTGTAGTCTGTCTGACTCTCTAACCTTTAGACTGTAGTTTGCTCTGATTCTCTAACCTCTAGACTGTAGTCTGCTCTGACTCTCTAACCTCTAGACTGTAGTCTGCTCTGACTCTCTAACCTCTAGACTGTAGTCTGTCTGACTCTAACCTCTAGACTGTAGTTTGCTCTGATTCTCTAACCTCTAGACTGTAGTCTGCTCTGACTCTCTAACCTCTAGACTGTAGTCTGTCTGACTCTCTAACCTTTAGACTGTAGTCTGCTCTGACTCTAACCTCTAGACTGTAGTCTGCTCTGACTCTCTAACCTCTAGACTGTAGTCTGTCTGACTCTCTAACCTTTAGACTGTAGTCTGCTCTGACTCTAACCTCTAGACTGTAGTCTGCTCTGACTCTCTAACCTCTAGACTGTAGTCTGCTATGACTCTAACCTCTAGATTGTAGTCTGTTCTGACTCTAAACTCAAAACTGTAGTCTGCTCTGACTCTAACCTCTAGACTGAAGTCTGCTCTGACTCTAACCTCTAGACTGTAGTCTGCTCTGACTCTCTAACCTCTAGACTGAAGTCTGCTCTGACTCTAACCTCTAGACTGTAGTCTGCTCTGACTCTCTAACCTCTAGACTAGTCTGCTCTGATTCTAATCTTTACACTGTAGTCTGCTCTGACTCTAACCTCTAGACTGTATTCTGCTCTGACTCTAACCTCTATACTGTAGTCTGCTATGACTCCAACCTCTAGACTGTAGTCTGCTCTGATTCTAACCTCTAGACTGTATTCTGCTCTGACTCTAACCTCTATACTGTAGTCTGCTATGACTCCAACCTCTAGACTGTAGTCTGCGCTGACTCTAACCTCTATACTGTAGTCTGCTCTGACTCTAACCTCTAGATTGTAGTCTGCTCTGACTCTAACCTTTAGACTGTAGTCTGCTCTGATTCTAACCTTTAGACTGTAGTCTGCTCTGACTCTCTAACCTCAAAACTGTAGTCTGCGCTGACTCTAACCTCTATACTGTAGTCTGCTATGACTCTAATCTCTAGACTGAAGTCTGCTCTGACTCTAACCTTTAGACTGTAGTCTGCTCTGACTCTAACCTCTAGATTGTAGTCTGCTCTGACTCTAACCTATAGACTGAAGTCTGCTCTGACTCTAACCTTTAGACTGTAGTCTGCTCTGACTCTCTAGACTGTAGTCTGATCTGACTCTAACCTTTAGACTGTAGTCTGCTCTGACTCTAACCTCTAGACTGTCGTCTGCTATGACTCTAACCTCTAGATTGTAGTCTGCTCTGACTCTAAACTCAAAACTGTAGTCTGCTCTGACTCTAACCTCTAGACTGTAGTCTGCTCTGACTCTAACCTCTAGACTGTAGTCTGCTCTGACTCTCTAACCTCAAAACTGTAGTCTGCTCTGACTCTAACCTCTAGACTGTAGTCTGCTCTGACTCTCTAACCTCTAGACTGTAGTCTGCTCTGACTCTCTAACCTCTAGACTGTAGTCTGCTCTGACTCTCTAACCTCAAAACTGTAGTCTGCTCTGACTCTAACCTTTAGACTGTAGTCTGCTCTGACTAACCTCTAGACTGTAGTCTGTCTGACTCTAACCTCTAGACTGAAGTCTGCTCTGACTCTAACCTTTAGACTGTAGTCTGCTCTGACTCTAACCTCTAGACTGTAGTCTGCTCTCTCTAATCTCTAGACTGTAGTCTGCTCTGACTCTCTAACCTCTAGACTGTAGTCTGCTCTGACTCTCTAACCTCAAAACTGTAGTCTGCTCTGACTCTCTAACCTTTAGACTGTTGTCTGCTCTGACTCTAACCTCTAGACTGTAGTCTGCTCTCTCTAATCTCTAGACTGTAGTCTGCTCTGACTCTCTAACCTCTAGACTGTAGTCTGCTCTGACTCTCTAACCTCTAGACTGTAGTCTGTCTGACTCTCTAACCTTTAGACTGTAGTCTGCTCTGACTCTAACCTCTAGACTGTAGTCTGCTCTGACTCTCTAACCTCTAGACTGTAGTCTGTCTGACTCTCTAACCTTTAGACTGTAGTCTGCTCTGACTCTAACCTCTAGACTGTAGTCTGCTCTGACTCTCTAACCTCTAGACTGTAGTCTGTCTGACTCTCTAACCTTTAGACTGTAGTCTGCTCTGACTCTAACCTCTAGACTGTAGTCTGCTCTGACTCTCTAACCTCTAGACTGTAGTCTGCTATGACTCTAACCTCTAGATTGTAGTCTGTTCTGAATCTAAACTCAAAACTGTAGTCTGCTCTGACTCTAACCTCTAGACTGAAGTCTGCTCTGACTCTAACCTCTAGACTGTAGTCTGCTCTGACTCTCTAACCTCTAGACTGAAGTCTGCTCTGACTCTAACCTCTAGACTGTAGTCTGCTCTGACTCTCTAACCTCTAGACTAGTCTGCTCTGATTCTAATCTTTACACTGTAGTCTGCTCTGACTCTAACCTCTAGACTGTATTCTGCTCTGACTCTAACCTCTATACTGTAGTCTGCTATGACTCCAACCTCTAGACTGTAGTCTGCTCTGATTCTAACCTCTAGACTGTATTCTGCTCTGACTCTAACCTCTATACTGTAGTCTGCTATGACTCCAACCTCTAGACTGTAGTCTGCTCTGACTCTAACCTCTAGACTGAAGTCTGCTCTGACTCTAACCTCTAGACTGTAGTCTGCTCTGACTCTCTAACCTCTAGACTGAAGTCTGCTCTGACTCTAACCTCTAGACTGTAGTCTGCTCTGACTCTCTAACCTCTAGACTAGTCTGCTCTGATTCTAATCTTTACACTGTAGTCTGCTCTGACTCTAACCTCTAGACTGTATTCTGCTCTGACTCTAACCTCTATACTGTAGTCTGCTATGACTCCAACCTCTAGACTGTAGTCTGCTCTGATTCTAACCTCTAGACTGTATTCTGCTCTGACTCTAACCTCTATACTGTAGTCTGCTATGACTCCAACCTCTAGACTGTAGTCTGCGCTGACTCTAACCTCTATACTGTAGTCTGCTCTGACTCTAACCTCTAGATTGTAGTCTGCTCTGACTCTAACCTTTAGACTGTAGTCTGCTCTGATTCTAACCTTTAGACTGTAGTCTGCTCTGACTCTCTAACCTCAAAACTGTAGTCTGCGCTGACTCTAACCTCTATACTGTAGTCTGCTATGACTCTAATCTCTAGACTGAAGTCTGCTCTGACTCTAACCTTTAGACTGTAGTCTGCTCTGACTCTAACCTCTAGATTGTAGTCTGCTCTGACTCTAACCTATAGACTGAAGTCTGCTCTGACTCTAACCTTTAGACTGTAGTCTGCTCTGACTCTCTAGACTGTAGTCTGATCTGACTCTAACCTTTAGACTGTAGTCTGCTCTGACTCTAACCTCTAGACTGTAGTCTGCTATGACTCTAACCTCTAGATTGTAGTCTGCTCTGACTCTAAACTCAAAACTGTAGTCTGCTCTGACTCTAACCTCTAGACTGTAGTCTGCTCTGACTCTAACCTCTAGACTGTAGTCTGCTCTGACTCTCTAACCTCTAGATTGTAGTCTGCTCTGACTCTAAACTCAAAACTGTAGTCTGCTCTGACTCTAACTTCTAGACTGTAGTCTGCTCTGACTCTCTAACCTCTAGACTGTAGTCTGCTCTGACTCTCTAACCTCAAAACTGTAGTCTGCTCTGACTCTAACCTTTAGACTGTAGTCTGCTCTGACTAACCTCTAGACTGTAGTCTGTCTGACTCTAACCTCTAGACTGAAGTCTGCTCTGACTCTAACCTTTAGACTGTAGTCTGCTCTGACTCTCTAACCTCTAGACTGTAGTCTGCTCTGACTCTCTCTCTACTACCCCTCCCTACTCAAGTGCTTCAAGATATACTACACTGACTGATTGTAAACATGGTGATATAGGGACACTGACTGACTGATTGTAAACATGGTGATATAGGACACTGACTGACTGATTGTAAACATGGTGATATAGGACACTGACTGACTGACTGATTGTAAACATGGTGATATAGGTGACTGACTGACTGACTGATTGTAAACATGGTGATATAGGACACTGACTGACTGATTGTAAACATGGTGATATAGGACACTGACTGACTGATTGTAAACATGGTGATATAGGACACTGACTGACTGATTGTAAACACGGTGATATAGGACACTGACTGATTGTAAACATGGTGATATAGGACACTGACTGATTGTAAACACGGTGATATAGGACACTGACTGATTGTAAACATGGTGATATAGGACACTGACTGACTGATTGTAAACATGGTGATATAGGACACTGACTGACTGATTGTAAACATGGTGATATAGGACACTGACTGACTGATTGTTAACATGGTGATATAGGACACTGACTGACTGATTGTAAACATGGTGATATAGGACACTGACTGACTGATTGTAAACATGGTGATATAGGACACTGACTGACTGATTGTAAACATGGTGATATAGGACACTGACTGACTGATTGTAAACATGGTGATATAGGACACTGACTGACTGATTGTAAACATGGTGATATAGGACACTGACTGACTGATTGTTAACATGGTGATATAGGACACTGACTGACTGATTGTAAACATGGTGATATAGGACACTGACTGACTGATTGTAAACATGATGATATAGGACACTGACTGATTGTAAACATGGTGATATAGGACACTGACTGACTGACTGATTGTAAACATGGTGATATAGGACACTGACTGATTGTTAACACGGTGATATAGGACACTGACTGATTGTAAACATGGTGATATAGGACACTGACTGACTGATTGTAAACATGATGATATAGGGACACTGACTGACTGATTGTAAACATGGTGATATAGGGACACTGACTGACTGATTGTAAACATGGTGATATAGGGACACTGACTGACTGATTGTAAACATGGTGATATCGGACACTGACTGACTGACTGATTGTAAACATGGTGATATAGGACACTGACTGACTGATTGTAAACATGGTGATATCGGACACTGACTGACTGACTGATTGTAAACATGATGATATAGGGACACTGACTGACTGATTGTAAACATGGTGATATAGGACACTGACTGACTGATTGTAAACATGATGATATAGGACACTGACTGACTGATTGTTAACATGGTGATATAGGACACTGATTGTAAACATGGTGATATAGGACACTGACTGACTGATTGTAAACATGGTGATATAGGACACTGACTGACTGATTGTAAACATGGTGATATAGGACACTGACTGACTGATTGTAAACATGGTGATATAGGACACTGACTGACTGATTGTAAACACGGTGATATAGGACACTGACTGACTGACTGATTGTAAACATGGTGTCAGCTCTGTCTAAATCGTTGGAGAGGATGACAGGAGGAAGTGAAGGGCGGAGGGAGGCTGAAAGACATATTGATTGAAGAAGTGTGATGGCTCAAATCCTCCCTGAAAGCAGATGACAGTAAAAGCAGGAATGCAGAGCAGAGCAGGGCCTTGTCAGGGGCTGAAAGGCAGCAGAGCAGGGCCTTGTCAGGGGCTGAAAGGCAGCAGAGCAGGGCCTTGTCAGGGGCTGAAAGGCAGCAGAGCAGGGCCTTGTCGGGGGCTGAAAGGCAGCAGAGCAGGGCCTTGTCGGGGGCTGAAAGGCAGCAGAGCAGGGCCTTGTCGGGGGCTGAAAGGCAGCAGAGCAGGGCCTTGTCGGGGCTGAAAGGCAGCAGAGCAGGGCCTTGTCGGGGGCTGAAAGGCAGCAGAGCAGGGCCTTGTCGGGGGCTGAAAGGCAGCAGAGCAGGGCCTTGTCGGGGGCTGAAAGGCAGCAGAGCAGGGCCTTGTCGGGGCTGAAAGGCAGCAGAGCAGGGCCTTGTCGGGGGCTGAAAGGCAGCAGAGCAGGGCCTTGTCGGGGCTGAAAGGCAGCAGAGCAGGGCCTTGTCGGGGCTGAAAGGCAGCAGAGCAGGGCCTTGTCGGGGCTGAAAGGCAGCAGAGCAGGGCCTTGTCAGGGGCTGAAAGGCAGATCCAACCAGACTTGTGGAGGCTGAAAGGCAGCAGAGCAGGGCTGAGGAGTCAGGGGATGAAGGGATTAGGGCCGTGGTGGAGAGGGGTCAGGGTTAGAGTTGAGGTGGAGGCAGTGAACTCCCTAGTGATTTATATAAGTGCAGATACATCACCTCTGTCTCTGGTATGAAGGGGTTGGGGTGGACAGGGTGCTTCCAGAATATCTCCTCTGGGACAGAGGGGTGTACCGAGAGAGAGAGACCGTACTGATGGGATGGACAGGGTTAGAACCATGTGACCTGGCCTAATGACCTGGTCACGCTGGTTGAAACACTCAAACACATTCCCAAACTAGACTGTGGATTTTTTATTTTGTTTATTTATTTAACTAGGCAAGTCAGTTAAGAACAAGTTCTTATTTACAATGACGGGCCTACACCGACCAAACCCCGGATGACGCTGGGCCAATTGTGCGCCGCCCTATGAGACTCCCAATCACGGCCGGTTGTGATACAGCCTGGATTCGAACCAGAGCGTCTGTAGTGACGCCTCAAGAGCTGAGATGCAGTGCCTTAGACCACTGCGTCACTCGGGAGCCCCATAGTGGACATGGTATCTTTGATGAGTAAATACTGTGGACATGGTATCTTTGATTAGTAAATACTGTGGACATGGTATCTTTGATTAGTAAATACTGTGGACATGGTATCTTTGTGTTTAGTAAGAACTGTGGACATGGTATCTTTGTGATTAGTAAATACTGTGTGGACATGGTATCTTTGATGAGTAAATACTGTGGACATGGTATCTTTGATGAGTAAATACTGTGGACATGGTATCTTTGTGTTTAGTAAAACTGTGGACATGGTATCTTTGATGAGTAAATACTGTGTAAATGGTATCTTTGTGATTAGTAAATACTGTGGACATGGTATCTTTGATGAGTAAATACTGTGGACATGGTATCTTTGTGTTTAGTAAATACTGTGGACATGGTATCTTTGTGTTTAGTAAATACTGTGTGGACATGGTATCTTTGTGTTTAGTAAATACTGTGGACATGGTATCTTTGTGTTTAGTAAATACTGTGGACATGGTATCTTTGATGAGTAAATACTGTGTGGACATGGTATCTTTGTGATTAGTAAATACTGTGGACATGGTATCTTTGATGAGTAAATACTGTGGACATGGTATCTTTGTGATGAGTAAATACTGTGTGGACATGGTATTTTTGTGATTAGTAAATACTGTGTGGACATGGTATCTTTGTGTTTAGTAAATACTGTGGACATGGTATCTTTGTGATTAGTAAATACTGTGGACATGGTATCTTTGTGATGAGTAAATACTGTGGACATGGTATCTTTGTGATGAGTAAATACTGTGGACATGGTATCTTTGTGATTAGTAAATACTGTGGACATGGTATCTTTGTGATTAGTAAATACTGTTGACATGGTATCTTTGTGATTAGTAAATACTGTGGACATGGTATCTTTGTGATTAGTAAATACTGTGGACATGGTATCTTTGTGATGAGTAAATACTGTGGACATGGTATCTTTGTGATTAGTAAGAACTGTGGACATGGTATCTTTGTGTTTAGTAAGAACTGTGGACATGGTATCTTTGTGATTAGTAAATACTGTGTGGACATGGTATCTTTGTGATGAGTTAATACTGTGGACATGGTATCTTTGTGTTTAGTAAATACTGTGGACATGGTATCTTTGTGTTTAGTAAATACTGTGTGGACATGGTATCTTTGTTATTAGTAAATACTGTGGACATGGTATCTTTGATGAGTATATACTGTGGACATGGTATCTTTGATGAGTAAATAATGTGGACATGGTATCTTTGTGACTAGTACCGTTGAGGTAGTTGGATATGTCTCCATGGAAACCAACAGGAGTTGAGGTAGTTGGATATGTCTCCATGTAAACCAACTGGTGTTGATGTAGTTGGATATGTATCCATGCAAACCAACAGGTGTTGAGGTAGTTGGATATGTCTCCATGGAAACCAACAGGTGTTGAGGTAGTTGGATATGTCTCCATGGAAACCAACAGGTGTTGAGGTAGTTGGATATGTCTCCATGGAAACCAACAGGTGTTGAGGTAGTTGGATATGTCTCCATGTAAACCAACAGGTGTTGAGGTAGTTGGATATGTCTCCATGGAAACCAACAGGTGTTGAGGTAGTTGGATATGTCTCCATGGAAACCAACAGGTGTTGAGGTAGTTGGATATGTCTCCATGGAAACCAACAGGTCCATGAAGCTCTTTCCCCCATGAAGCTCTTTCCCCCCATGAAGCTCTTTCCCCCATGAAGCTCTTTCCCCCATGAAGCTCTTTCCCCATGAAGCTCTTTCCCCCATGAAGCTCTCCCCCCATGAAGCTCTTCCCCCATGAGGCTCTCCCCCATGAAGCTCTTTCCCCCATGAAGCTCTTTCCCCCATGAAGCTCTTTCCCCCATGAAGCTCTTTCCCCCATGAAGCTCTTTCCCCCCATGAAGCTCTTCCCCTCATCAATCTCATTAAAGTCAGCCAGTCGGTCTGTCTGCCTGTTTGTTTCCAGCCATCTTCCGCCAGCCTTCTCTGGCTCTGGGCCTGCCTGATATCAGTCAGCTCCGACCCACGTGAACGTCATGTTGTCACATCCTGCTGGGTTTGACCCCGGCAACTTCCCAGACACAGCAGAGCTTTCACACCGGGGAGCCGTACGTACGGAGACACACCTTGCTTTCAATAGCCCAGACTTTAGCCCCAATCCACCGCTGACCGGACGCCAGGAGCCCACTAGGTATTGTAGTGGAGCCACAGCGAACGGAGCCCTGGCAGCTTACTGGAAAGAGGGAAGGAATGAGGGAGGGAGGGAAGGAAGGAGGGAGGGAGACTTTGATGTTGATGAGGGAAGGCGATTACTTTATACACTGCTGTCGTTCTCAGATCAGTACAGAGAGATGTGGCAGAGAGTCTGGAGAGAGACATCATCTAACTGCCTCATGATACATTCAGCCGCTGGAGAGGAAAACGAGGGCCCAAGTGGCTCCCTATTCCCTACATAGTGCACTCCTTCAGACCAGAGCCCTATGGAACCCTATTCCCTACATAGTGCACTCCTTCAGACCAGGGCCCAAATGGCTCCCTATTCCCTACATAGTGCACTCCTTCAGACCAGAGCCCTATAGAACCCTATTCCCTACATAGTGCACTCCTTCAGACCAGAGCCCTATGGAACCCTATTCCCTACATAGTGCACTCCTTCAGACCAGGGCCCAAATGGCTCCCTATTCCCTACATAGTGCACTCCTTCAGACCAGAGCTCAGGGCCCCTTGTAGGGAATAGAGGGCTGTTTTAGACTGAGTTTCCGAAGAGCAGTTAAAAGATTAGTTTGACGTTTGGGTTTGGTTTTAAAAGTATTTTAGTTAGCTACTTCTGAGACATCAAATGATCTCGGAAAGATTTAGTTTCTGTAATCACTTTTGAGTCCCAACTTTTCTGTCGAGTTTCTAAAGGGGTTCCTGATTCCCTTCACTGAAAACCAGCCGGGGCTTTTCTATACTTGGGACAATAACGAGGAGACGGTGTTTTTACTCGTTTGATTATGACTTTCCTTGTCAGGGAAGATTAACGGCCTGTATTTTAGGAGGTAAACTTGAATTCCACACTTGAGGATTCCAGTCTTTTGTTTCAAGGCCTGTTGACAGGAGGAGTAGAGATTAGCATGAAGCATTCAATCCAGTACTGCAGAGGAGAGGATTATCCCATGTCTTTACTACCGTGGAAATATATATTGGACTTGGGCCTTGTGAAGGAGTATACCTCGGCCTTGAAGTCTTGAAGGGTATTTGTGTCTGCTTGGTATGTGGCAGAGCTGGGTTCAACCTACTGAGTCGCATTACAAGTCATTATTAGATGATGCAGTCGATGTCAGCTGTGTATGAAATCAGAGAGGGAGAGACAAACAGCAACATACAGAGAGAGAAATAGAGAGGGGAACGTTTCCACAGATCCTGGGGAGAGAGAGAGGGTCTATAGTAGTACCTATATAGGGAATTGGGCTCTGGTCTATAGTAGTACCACTATATAGGGAATAGGGCTCTGGTCTATAGTAGTACCACTATATAGGGAATAGGGCTCTGGTCTATAGTAGTACCACTATATAGGGAACAGGGCTCTGGTCTATAGTAGTACCACTATATAGGGAATAGGGCTCTGGTCTATAGTAGTACCACTATATATAGGGAATAGGGCTCTGGTCTATAGTAGTACCACTATATAGGGAATAGGGCTCTGGTCTATAGTAGTACCACTATATAGGGAATAGGGCCCTGGTCTATAGTAGTACCACTATATAGGGAATAGGGCTCTGGTCTATAGTAGTACCACTATATAGGGAATAGGGCTCTGGTCTATAGTAGTACCACTATATAGGGAACAGGGCTCTGGTCTATAGTAGTACCACTATATAGGGAACAGGGCTCTGGTCTATAGTAGTACCACTATATAGGGAATAGGGCTCTGGTCTATAGTAGTACCACTATATAGGGAACAGGGCTCTGGTCTATAGTAGTACCACTATATAGGGAATAGGGCTCTGGTCTATAGTAGTACCACTATATAGGGAACAGGGCTCTGGTCTATAGTAGTACCACTATATAGGGAACAGGGCTCTGGTCTATAGTAGTACCACTATATAGGGAACAGGGCTCTGGTCTATAGTAGTACCACTATATAGGGAATAGGGCTCTGGTCTATAGTAGTACCACTATATGGGGAATAGGGCTGTGGTCTATAGTAGTACCACTATATAGGGAATAGGGTTCTGGTCTATAGTAGTACCACTATATAGGGAACAGGGCTCTGGTCTATAGTAGTACCACTATATAGGGAATAGGGCTCTGGTCTATAGTAGTACCACTATATAGGGAATAGGGCTCTGGTCTATAGTAGTACCACTATATAGGGAATAGGGCTCTGGTCTATAGTAGTACCACTATATAGGGAATAGGGCTCTGGTCTATAGTAGTACCACTATATAGGGAATAGGGCTGTGGTCTATAGTAGTACCACTATATAGGGAATAGGGCTGTGGTCTATAGTAGTACCACTATATAGGGAATAGGGCTGTGGTCTATAGTAGTACCACTATATAGGGAATAGGGCTCTGGTCTATAGTAGTACCACTATATAGGGAATAGGGCTCTGGTCTATAGTAGTACCACTATATAGGGAATAGGGCTGTGGTCTATAGTAGTACCACTATATAGGGAATAGGGTTCTGGTCTATAGTAGTACCACTATATAGGGAATAGGGCTGTGGTCTATAGTAGTACCACTATATAGGGAATAGGGCTGTGGTCTATAGTAGTACCACTATATAGGGAATAGGGCTGTGGTCTATAGTAGTACCACTATATAGGGAATAGGGCTGTGGTCTATAGTAGTACCACTATATAGGGAATAGGGCTCTGGTCTATAGTAGTACCACTATATAGGGAATAGGGCTGTGGTCTATAGTAGTACCACTATATAGGGAATAGGGTTCTGGTCTATAGTAGTACCACTATATAGGGAATAGGGCTCTGGTCTATAGTAGTACCACTATATAGGGAATAGAGCTCTGGTCTATAGTAGTACCACTATATAGGGAATAGGGCTCTGGTCTATAGTAGTACCACTATATAGGGAATAGGGCCCTGGTCTATAGTAGTACCACTATATAGGGAATAGGGCTCTGGTCTATAGTAGTACCACTATATAGGGAATAGGGCTCTGGTCTATAGTAGTACCACTATATAGGGAATAGGGCCCTGGTCTATAGTAGTACCACTATATAGGGAATAGGGCTCTGGTCTATAGTAGTACCACTGTATAGGGAATAGGGCTCTGGTCTATAGTAGTACCACTATATAGGGAATAGGGCTCTGGTCTATAGTAGTACCACTATATAGGGAATAGGGCTCTGGTCTATAGTAGTACCACTATATAGGGAATAGGGCTCTGGTCTATAGTAGTACCACTATATAGGGAATAGGGCTCTGGTCTATAGTAGTACCACTATATAGGGAATAGAGCTCTGGTCTATAGTAGTACCACTATATAGGGAATAGAGCTCTGGTCTATAGTAGTACCACTATATAGGGAATAGGGCTGTGGTCTATAGTAGTACCACTATATAGGGAATAGGGATGTGGTCTATAGTAGTACCACTATATAGGGAATAGGGTTCTGGTCTATAGTAGTACCACTATATAGGGAATAGGGCTCTGGTCTATAGTAGTACCACTATATAGGGAATAGAGCTCTGGTCTATAGTAGTACCACTATATAGGGAATAGGGCTCTGGTCTATAGTAGTACCACTATATAGGGAATAGGGCCCTGGTCTATAGTAGTACCACTATATAGGGAATAGGGCTCTGGTCTATAGTAGTACCACTATATAGGGAATAGGGCTCTGGTCTATAGTAGTACCACTATATAGGGAATAGGGCCCTGGTCTATAGTAGTACCACTATATAGGGAATAGGGCTCTGGTCTATAGTAGTACCACTGTATAGGGAATAGGGCTCTGGTCTATAGTAGTACCACTATATAGGGAATAGGGCTGTGGTCTATAGTAGTACCACTATATAGGGAATAGGGTTCTGGTCTATAGTAGTACCACTATATAGGGAATAGGGCTGTGGTCTATAGTAGTACCACTATATAGGGAATAGGGCTCTGGTCTATAGTAGTACCACTATATAGGGAATAGGGCTCTGGTCTATAGTAGTACCACTATATAGGGAATAGAGCTCTGGTCTATAGTAGTACCACTATATAGGGAATAGAGCTCTGGTCTATAGTAGTACCACTATATAGGGAATAGGGCTGTGGTCTATAGTAGTACCACTATATAGGGAATAGGGCTCTGGTCTATAGTAGTACCACTATATAGGGAATAGGGCTCTGGTCTATAGTAGTACCACTATATAGGGAATAGGGCTCTGGTCTATAGTAGTACCACTATATAGGGAATAGGGCTCTGGTCTATAGTAGTGTACTATATAGGGAATAGGGCTCTGGTCTATAGTAGTACCACTATATAGGGAATAGGGCCCTGGTCTATAGTAGTACCACTATATAGGGAATAGGGCTCTGGTCTATAGTAGTACCACTATATAGGGAATAGGGCCCTGGTCTATAGTAGTACCACTATATAGGGAATAGGGCTCTGGTCTATAGTAGTACCACTGTATAGGGAATAGGGCTCTGGTCTATAGTAGTACCACTATATAGGGAATAGGGCTCTGGTCTATAGTAGTACCACTATATAGGGAATAGGGCTCTGGTCTATAGTAGTACCATTATAGGGAATAGGGCTCTGGTCTATAGTAGTACCACTTATAGGAATAGGGATCTGGTCTATAGTAGTACCACTATATAGGGAATAGGGCTCTGGTCTATAGTAGTACCACTATATAGGTATAGGGCTCTGGTCTATAGTAGTACCACTATATAGGGAATAGGGTGCCATAGGGCTCTGGTATATAGTAGTACCACTATATAGGAATAGGACTCTGGTCTATAGTAGTACCACTATATAGGAATATGGCTCTGATCTATAGTAGTACCACTATATAGGGAATAGGGCTCTGGTCTATAGTAGTACACTATATAGGAATAGGGCTCTGGTCTATAGTAGTATAGTGTGTGTGTGTGTGTGTGTGTGTGTGTGTGTGTGTGTGTGTGTGTGTGTGTGTGTGTGTGTGTGTGTGTGTGTTTGTACGGACACTAGTTTGCAGGGCTCTGAATTAAAAATGTTCATTGGTAGCACTGATGCTCCCAACTTTAAACAATTAGGAGCACTACATAACATTTAGGAGCACCGCATAACATTTAGGAGCACCGCATAACATTTAGGAGCACCCCATAACATTTAAGAGCACCCCATAACATTTAAGAGCACCCTAATAACATATAGGAGCACCACATAGCATTTAGGAGCACCGCATAACATTTAGGAGCACCACATAACATTTAGAGCACCGCATAACATTTAGAGCACCCCATAACATTTAGGAGCACCCCATAACATTTAGGAGCACCACATAACATTTAGGAGCACCGCATAACATTTAGAGCACATCCATAACATTTAGGAGCACCCATAACATTTAGGAGCACCGCATAACATTTAGAGCACCCATAACATTTAGGAGCACCCCATAACATTTAGGAGCACCCCATAACATTTAGGAGAACAGCCATCTGGAATAACAGCCTTCTGGAAGAACAGCCATCTGGTAGAATAGCCATCTGGTAGAACAGCCATCTGGTAGAACATCCATCTGGTAGAACATCCATCTGGTAGAACAGCCATCTGGTAGTGATGTAGACCGCTGGTAGAACAGCCATCTGGTAGAACAGCCATCTGGTAGAACAGCCATCTGGCAGAACAGCCATCTGGTAGAACAGCCATCTGGTAGAACAGCCATCTGGAAGAACAGCCATCAGTCATCTGGTAGAACAGCCATCTGTCATCTGGTAGAACAGCCATCAGTCATCTGGTAGAACAGCCATCAGTCATCTGGTTGAACAGCCATCTGTCATCTGGAAGAACAGCCATCAGTCATCTGGTAGAACAGCCATCAGTCATCTGGTTGAACAGCCATCTGTCATCTGGTAGAACAGCCATCAGTCATCTGGTAGTACAGCCATCAGTCATCTGGTAGTACAGCCATCTGTCATCTGGTAGAACAGCCATCAGTCATCTGGTTGAACAGCCATCAGTCATCTGGTTGAACAGCCATCTTAGGGGACTCTTCTCCAGGTTCATCTCTCTGTAGGTGATGGCTTTGTTATGGAAGGTTTGGGAATCGCTTCCTTTTAGGTGGTTATAGAATTTGTCTCTTTTCTGCATTTTGATAATTAGCGGGTATCTGTGTAAATCCGCTCTGCGTGCGTTATTTGCTGTTTTTACGTTACACACGGAGGATATTTTTTTGCAGAATTCTGCGAGCGTCTCGTTATGATGTTCCATCCTTTTCTCCGTGGTGGTGGTGGTGGTTTTCAGATTTTCAGTCAATTTGGGCTCAGTGTTGGTTTTCCTACCGCGTTATCTCCCCAAGCTGATACACAAACAGGAAGTGATGAGCCTTGACCGAGTTGTGTTGTGACAGCATGTCCACAGTAGACCTCTTCAACAAGAGACTTCTTATCTCTGACAATCATCTCTTTTGAGGATTACGGTTGCTATGATTACGGTTGCTGTGATCACGGTTGCTATGGTATCTATTATTGCAGTGTTCTATTGTTCTCTGGTTGCCCAATAGGAATGTGTACTTGTCATGATC
The DNA here is from genome assembly GCF_018296145.1 of Oncorhynchus tshawytscha. Taxonomy (NCBI): domain Eukaryota; kingdom Metazoa; phylum Chordata; class Actinopteri; order Salmoniformes; family Salmonidae; genus Oncorhynchus; species Oncorhynchus tshawytscha. The sequence goes on from NW_024609531.1 coordinate 128,373, forward strand.
TGGGTTATTTCTAGGTATTTTTTTTTTTTGTTATTGGTTGAAATAACATGTCCTCTCTTAGCTACTATGTTTTGTCCTGCTTGTAAGCTTTATCTGAGTGGGGACTTGACCTCTCTAGAATCATGGACATCTCCATCATTATTACAGCCAGTTCTGTCGTCCAATCGTCTTTGAACCGTCGTCCAAATGGGCCCCAGTGAGTGAATCAACACTTCCTTTGGGGAACAATATCTCGGAAAATGATGGATAAATATAGAAGCTTCTGCCAAGGTGACTCGTTCCAGCTCAATAAAAGGAGTTGAGTTGATTCTTCAGGTGTTGAGTGATCCCAGAGTCTGGATCTGCCTCACAAATGGCACCCTATTCCCTATGAAGTGCACTGCTTTTAACCAGGGCCCATAGGCTATGTAGGGGATTAGGGTGTCATTCAGGACTCAGGCAGGAAGAGGACGGTAGTGGTCCAGTGAGAACGGAAACGTCCTGGTTTGTTTGATTTAAGGCTTGGTCCCCTGGAGGTGTGAAGAGGTCAGGCATCTGGTTTTAAACCTCTCTGACTGATCTATTTGTCCCTGGGCCTTTATAGTCTGTTGACTGGTCTGTTGACTGGTCTGGCTGCATCCCACATGGCATCATATTCACATAGTCACTGTTTTTGACCAGAGCCCTGTGGCCAGCGACCAGGTTATGGAAACTGCCTCCTCAGCTAAACGTGGGCAGAGCCAGGTCTGCTCTGCTACCCTTTCACACAATGGGCAGCTGTCATTGTTGGACAGACAATCCCATTTCACCTTCTCTCTCTCTCTCTATCTTTCTCTCTCTCTCTATCTCTCTCTCGCTCTCTCTCTGTCTCTCTCTGTCTCTCTCTCTCTCGCTCTCTCTCTCTCTCTCTCTCTCTCTCTCTCTCTCTCTCTCTCTATCTCTCTCTGTCTCTCTCTCTCTCTCTCTTCTCTCTCTCTCTCTCTCTCTCTCTCTCTCTCTCTCTCTCTTCTCTCTCTCTCTCTCTCTCTCTCTTCTGTCTCTCTCTCTCTCTCTCACACACACACACACACACACACACACACACACACACACACACACACACACACACACACACACACACACCCCTTGGCAGGTTTAGGGCTGGTTTAAGCAGTAAACCTGTTGTGAAACACATTCCGTCAGGGAGAAGGATCTGATTGGTTATTCATTGCACTAAGGTTAACCTGGGGAGACAGGACAAGCAGAGGAGTAATCACAGCAGAGCAGAGTGGGCCAAGGGCTGTGCTTCAAATGGCACTCTATTCCCTATATAGTGCACTACTTTAGGCCAGGATCAAATAGCATCCTAGTCCCTATACTGTGCACTACTTTAGACCCGGATCCAATGGCACCCTATTCCCTATATAGTGCACTACTTTAGACCAGAGCCCTATGGCTGCATATTCCCTATATAGTGCACTACTTTAGACCAGAGCCCTATGGCTGCATATTCCCTATATAGTGCACTACTTTAGACCAGAGCCCTATGGCACCCTGTTCGCTATATAGTGCACTACTTTTGACAAAGGCCCATAGGGAATTAGGGTGATATTTGGGACACAACCAGGAGCCTAACCAGGAGCCTGGCCATATGGTTGTGTGTCTGTTCTGTTCTCCCATTAGACCCATCACTGAGAGAGTGTGTTCTCCTCTCCCATTAGACCCATCACTGAGAGAGTGTGTTCTCCTCTAGACCCATCACTGAGAGAGTGTGTTCTCCTCTCCCATTAGACCCATCACTGAGAGAGTGTGTTCTCCTCTCCCATTAGACCCATCACTGAGAGTGTGTTCTCCTCTCCCATTAGACCCATCACTGAGAGATTGTGTTCTCCCATTAGACCCATCACTGAGAGAGTGTGTTCTGTTCTCCCATTAGAACCCATCACTGAGAGAGTGTTCTCCTCTCCCATTAGACCCATCACTGAGAGAGTGTGTTCTGTTCTCCCATTAGACCCATCACTGAGAGTGTGTTCTCCTCTCCCATTAGACCCATCACTGAGAGATTGTGTTCTGTTCTCCCATTAGACCCATCACTGAGAGAGTGTGTTCTGTTCTCCCATTAGACCCATCACTGAGAGAGTGTGTTCTCCTCTCCCATTAGACCCATCACTGAGAGAGTGTGTTCTCCTCTCCCATTAGACCCATCACTGAGAGAGTGTGTTCTCCTCTAGACCCATCACTGAGAGAGTGTGTTCTCCTCTCCCATTCGACCCATCACTGAGAGTGTGTTCTCCTCTAGACCCATCACTGAGAGAGTGTTCTCTCCCATTAGACCCATCACTGAGAGAGTGTGTTCTGTTCTCTCATTAGACCCATCACTGAGAGAGTGTGTTCTGTTCTCCCATTAGACCCATCACTGAGAGAGTGTGTTCTCCTCTAGATCCATCACTGAGAGTGTGTGTTCTCCTCTCCCATTAGACCCATCACTGAGAGAGTATGTTCTCCTCTCCCATTAGACCCATCACTGAGAGAGTGTGTTCTCCCATTAGACCCATCACTGAGAGAGTGTGTTCTGTTCTCCCATTAGACCCATCACTGAGAGAGTGTGTTCTCCTCTCCCATTAGAACCCATCACTGAGAGAGTGTGTTCTCCTCTCCTATTAGACCCATCACTGAGAGAATGTGTTCTCCTCTCCCATTAGACCCATCACTGAGAGAGTGTGTTCTCCTCTCCCATTAGACCCATCACTGAGAGAGTGTGTTCTCCTCTCCCATTAGACCCATCACTGAGAGAGTGTGTTCTGTTCTCCCATTAGACCCATCACTGAGAGAGTGTGTTCTCCTCTCCCATTAGACCCATCACTGAGAGAGTGTGTTCTCCTCTCCCATTAGACCCATCACTGAGTGAGTGTGTTCTCCTCTAGACCCATCACTGAGAGAGTGTGTTCTCCTCTAGACCCATCACTGAGAGAGTGTGTTCTCCTCTAGACCCATCACTGAGAGAGTGTGTTCTGTTCTCCCATTAGACCCATCACTGATAGAGTGTTTTCTCCTCTCCCATTAGACCCATCACTGAGAGAGTGTGTTCTCCTCTCCCATTAGACCCATCACTGAGAGAGTGTGTTCTGTTCTCCCATTAGACCCATCACTGAGAGAGTGTGTTCTCCTCTCCCATTAGAACCCATCACTGAGAGAGTGTGTTCTCCTCTCCCATTAGACCCATCACTGAGAGAGTGTGTTCTCCTCTCCCATTAGACCCATCACTGAGAGAGTGTGTTCTCCTCTCCCATTAGACCCATCACTGAGAGAGTGTGTTCTCCTCTCCCATTAGACCCATCACTGAGAGAGTGTGTTCTCCTCTCCCATTAGACCCATCACTGAGAGAGTGTGTTCTGTTCTCCCATTAGACCCATCACTGAGAGAGTGTGTTCTGTTCTCCCATTAGAACCCATCACTGAGAGAGTGTGTTCTCCTCTCCCATTAGACCCATCACTGAGAGAGTGTGTTCTGTTCTCCCATTAGACCCATCACTGAGAGAGTGTGTTCTGTTCTCCCATTAGACCCATCACTGAGAGAGTGTGTTCTCCTCTCCCATTAGACCCATCACTGAGAGAGTGTGCTCTCCTCTCCCATTAGACCCATCACTGAGAGTGTGTGTTCTCCTCTCCCATTAGACCCATCACTGAGAGAGTGTGTTCTCCTCTAGACCCATCACTGAGAGAGTGTGTTCTCCTCTAGACCCATCACTGAGAGAGTGTGTTCTGTTCTCCCATTAGACCCATCACTGAGAGAGTGTGTTCTCCTCTCCCATTAGACCCATCACTGAGAGAGTGTGTTCTCCTCTCCCATTAGACCCATCACTGAGAGAGTGTGTTCTCCTCTCCCATTAGACCCATCACTGAGAGTGTGTGTTCTCCTCTCCCATTAGACCCATCACTGAGAGAGTGTGTTCTGTTCTCCCATTAGACCCATCACTGAGAGAGTGTGTTCTGTTCTCCCATTAGACCCATCACTGAGAGAGTGTGTTCTCCTCTCCCATTAGACCCATCACTGAGAGAGTGTGTTCTCCTCTCCCATTTAGACCCATCACTGAGAGAGTGTGTTCTCCTCTCCCATTAGTGTGTGTGAGCTGTGTGAACTTTGGTGGCTTTAGCTTAAGGCTACATAATGATTGGTTGAGAGAAATTGATGATAAAAAGATTGTGGGGGCTGTTTTGTTAGACATTTTAGTGCGTCTTTTGACATTATGGATCATAGTCTGCTGCTGGAATAACATATGTGTTATGGCTTTACACCCCTGCTATAACGTGGATAAATAGTTACCTGTCTAACAGAACACAGAGGGTGTTATGGCTTTACACCCCCTGCTATAATGTGGATGAAGAGTTACCTGTCTAACAGAACACAGAGGGTGTTATGGCTTTACACCCCTGCTATAATGTGGATGAAGAGTTACCTGTCTAACAGAACACAGAGGGTGTTATGGCTTTACACCCCCTGCTATAATGTGGATGAAGAGTTACCTGTCTAACAGAACACAGAGGGTGTTATGGCTTTACACCCCCTGCTATAATGTGGATGAAGAGTTACCTGTCTAACAGAACACAGAGGGTGTTAAGCCTCTACACCCCTGCTATCATGTGATGAAGAGTTACCTGTCTAACAGAACACAGAGGGTGTTCTTTAATGGAAGCCTCTCCAACATAATCCAGGTAGAATCAGGAATTCCCCAGGGTAGCTGTCTAGGCCCCTTTTTGTCTACAGACACACACACACACACACACACACACACACACACACACCCCTCCCATCATCCCATGGTGGGTTGTTGTGCCTACAAAGCCTCCATCCACCTGAGTTAATGACACCCGGGGGACATGGAGAGAGACAGAGAGATAGAGTTTCCCAGGGGACAGGGTGTTTTAGTCCACCCAGACCAGACCAAAGACCCTGTTGAATATTAATGAAGTCATCATTAGCTGTCCATCCTAACATCTCAAACGGTCTGTCAGCTGATGAGCTGATGAGACAGTGGAGACGCCGCTGGCAAAGGTCCATAAATGGTTGACTAAAGGATGAGTCCTTACCAATGGTCCTTAAATGGTTGACTAAAGGATGAGTCCTTAAATGGTTGACTAAAGGATGAGTCCTTAAATGGTTACCAATGGTCCTTAAATGGTTGACTAAAGGATGAGTCCTTACCAAAGGTCCTTAAATGGTTGACTAAAGGATGAGTCCTTAAATGGTTGACTAAATGATGAGTCCTTACCAATGGTCCTTAAATGGTTGACTAAAGGATGAGTCCTTAAATGGTTGACTAAAGGATGAGTCCTTACCAAAGGTCCTTAAATGGTTGACTAAAGGATGAGTCCTTACCAAAGGTCCTTAAATGGTTGACTAAAGGGTGAGTTCTTACCAAAGGTCCTTAAATGGTTGACTAAAGGATGAGTCCTTACCAATGGTCCTTAAATGGTTGACTAAAGGATGAGTCCTTACCAAAGGTCCTTAAATGGTTGACTAAAGGATGAGTCCTTACCAATGGTCCTTAAATGGTTGACTAAAGGATGAGTCCTTACCAATGGGCCTTAAATGGTTGACTAAAGGATGAGTCCTTACCAAAGGTCCTTAAATTAAGAAATGCATGCTAACCTAAATCTATGTTTCCTATCTTGACGAGCTTATTCCAACATGACAGGTTTATTCCAATATGACATGACAGGTTTATTCCAATATGACATGCCAGGTTTATTCCAATATTACATGACAGGTTTATTCCAACATGATAGGTTTATTCCAATATTACATGACAGGTTTATTCCAATATGACAGGTTTATTCCAATATGACATGACAGGTTTATTCAAACATGACAGGTTTATTCAAACATGACAGGTTTATTCAAACATGACAGGTTTATTCCAACATGACAGGCTTATTCCAACATGACATGACAGGTTTATTCCAACATGACAGGTTTATTCCAATATGACATAACAGGTTTATTCCAACATGACATGATATGTTTATTCCAACATGACATGACAGGTTTATTCCAACATGACAGGTTTATTCCAACATGACAGGTTTATTCCAACATGACAGGTTTATTCCAATATGACTTGACAGGTTTATTCCAACATGACAGGTTTATTCCAATATGACTTGACAGGTTTATTCCAACATGACATGACAGGTTTATTCCAACATGACATGACAGGTTTATTTCAACATGACAGGTTTATTCCAACATGACAGGTTTATTCCAACATGACAGGTTTATTTCAACATGACAGGTTTATTTCAACATGACAGGTTTATTCCAACATGACAGGTTTATTCCAACATGACAGGTTTATTCCAACATGACAGGTTTATTCCAACATGACATGACAGGTTTATTCCAACATGACAGGTTTATTCCAACATGACATGACAGGTTTATTTCAACATGACAGGTTTATTCCAACATGACAGGTTTATTCCAACATGACATGACAGGTTTATTTCAACATGACAGGTTTATTCCAACATGACAGGTTTATTCCAACATGACATGACAGGTTTATTCCAATATGACAGGTTTATTCCAACATGACAGGTTTATTCCAACATGACAGGTTTATTCCAACATGACAGGTTTATTCCAACATGACAGGTTTATTCCAACATGACATGACAGGTTTATTCCAACATGACAGGTTTATTCCAACATGACATGACAGGTTTATTCCAACATGACATGACAGGTTTATTCCAACATGACAGGTTTATTCCAACATGACAGGTTTATTCCAACATGACATGACAGGTTTATTCCAACATGACAGGTTTATTCCAACATGACAGGTTTATTCCAACATGACAGGTTTATTCCAACATGACATGACAGGTTTATTCCAACATGACATGACAGGTTTATTCCAATATGACAGGTTTATTCCAATATGACAGGTTTATTCCAATATGACAGGTTTATTCATGACATCCTAGTTATTGTTATGTAAATCTGTTGTTGTTACTTTTTGATTGATTATATTTGTTTAACTTTAGTATATTTAGTAAATATTTTCTTGACTCTATTTCTAGAACTGCATTGTTGATTTAAGGGCCTGTAAGTAAGCATTTCACGGTTCGGTCTACAATTGTTGTATTCGGTACATTCATTTTTTAACTCAAATATCTTGCCGGTCATATTTAGAGTCGATGACCTCACCCTCTGCCTCTCTAAACCCTATACGGTAATGACCTCACCCTATGCCTCTCTAAACCCTATACGGTAATGACCTCACCCTCACCCTCTGCCTCTCTAAACCCTATACAGTAATGACCTCACCCTCTGCCCTCTAAACCCTATACGGTAATGACCTCACCCTCTGTCTCTCTATACCCTATACGGTAATGACCTCACCCTCTGTCTCTAAACCCCTCTGTCCCTATACGGTAAATGACCTCACCCTCTGTCTCTGTCTCTCTAAACCCTATACGGTAATGACCTCACCCTCTGTCTCTCTAAACCCTATACGGTAATGACCTCACCCTCACCCTCTGTCTCTCTATACCCTATACGGTAATGACCTCACCCTCTGTCTCTCTAAACCCTATATGGTAATGACCTCACCCTCTGTCTCTGTCTCTCTAAACCCTATATGATAATGACCTCACCATCTGTCTCTCTATACCCTATACGGTAATGACCTCACCCTCTGTCTCTGTCACTCTATACCCTATACGGTAATGACCTCACCCTCTGTCTCTCTAAACCCTATATGGTAATGACCTCACCCTCTGTCTCTCTATACCCTATACGGTAATGACCTCACCCTCTGTCTCTCTATACCCTATATGGTAATGACCTCACCCTCTGTCTCTTTATACCCTATACGGTAATGACAACACCCTCACCCTCTGTCTCTCTATACCCTATATGGTAATGACCTCACCCTCTGTCTCTCTATACCCTATACGATAATGACCTCACCCTCTGCCTCTGTCTCTCTAAACCCTATATGATAATGACCTCACCCTCTGTCTCTCTATACCCTATACGGTAATGACCTCACCCTCACCCTCTGTCTCTCTATACCCTATACGGTAATGACCTCACCTCTGTCTCTCTATACCCTATATGGTAATGCCCTCACCTCTGCCTCGCTAAACCCTATACGGTAATGACCTCACCTCTGTCTCTCTAAACCCTATACGGTAATGACCTCACCCTCTGTCTCTCTAAACCCTATACGGTAATGACCTCACCCTCACCCTCTGTCTCTCTATACCCTATACAGTAATGACCTCACCCTCTGTCTCTCTATACCCTATACAGTAATGACCTCACCCTCTGTCTCTATACCCTATACGGTAATGACCTCACCCTCTGTCTCTCTAAACCCTATACGGTAATGACCTCACCCTCTGTCTCTCTATACCCTATACAGTAATGACCTCACCCTCTGTCTCTCTAAACCCTATACGGTAATGACCTCACCCTCACCCTCTGTCTCTCTATACCCTATACGGTAATGACCTCACCCTCTGTCTCTCTATACCCTATACGGTAATGACAACACCCTCTGTCTCTCTATACCCTATACGGTAATGACCTCACCCTCTGTCTCTCTAAACCCTATACACTAATGACCTCACCCTCACCCTCTGTCTCTCTATACCCTATACGGTAATGACCTCACCCTCTGTCTCTCTATACCCTATACGGTAATGACAATACCCTCACCCTCTGTCTCTCTATACCCTTTTCATAGACGTTAACAGAGGGCCTGTACTTTCTCCGAACTCTATAGGGTAATGTCCTCACCCTCTGCAGGGTAACGGTCGACACTGGAGGCAGAGCAATCTCCTGCCTGAATAACAACCTAATTAAATTGTGCTGAAATCCCTAGACAGCATCAAAGTGAGATTAGAGCCAGATAAAGAGAGCCCCCCCCTGTTCTCCCCCTCTTCCTGTGACAGAGGGTAACCAGGGGTAACCAGGGGTGCAGGGACACCTGGGAGGAAGGCGACACGAGCAGCGCAGAGCGGAGTGTTGTTTTCTAGCCTGTTGAAACTCAGTCAGCCTGGGAACATATCACTGTGCCCCCTGTACACGCAGACAGACAGGCAGGCAGACAGACAGACAGGCAGACAGACAGGCAGACAGACAGACAGACAGACAGACAGACAGACAGACAGACAGACAGGCAGGCAGGCAGACAGACAGGCAGGCAGACAGACAGACAGACAGACAGACAGACAGACAGACAGACAGACAGACAGACAGACAGACAGACAGACAGACAGACAGACAGACAGACAGACAGACAGCTGGTCTTGTCATTGGGTTACTAGAGTAGACTGTTCTCCAGGAACCAAGGCTTTATTTAGGCAGGCAGATAGACAGACAGACAGACAGACAGACAGGCAGACAGACAGACAGACAGACAGACAGACAGACAGACAGACAGACAGACAGACAGACAGGCAGACAGGCAGACAGGCAGACAGACAGCTGGTCTTGTCATTGGGTTACTAGAGTAGACTGTTCTCCAGGAACCAAGGCTTTATTTAGGCACAACAGTCACCGGCCTGCCTCCTCTCGACCGCCTAGCGCCCGTCTGGCTGCTCCGTGTGCTCTGCTACTGCACAGGCTTCTGAGAGGGGAGGGGAGGGAGAGGGGTCACCTGCCTGTCACCGGGAGAGGGAGGGAGGGGGGGGAGAGAACCCCGTGACAGAATACCTGACCACTGTGACTGACCCAAACTTAAGGAAAGCTTTGACTATGTACAGACTCAGTGAGCATAGCCTTGCTATTGAGAAAGGCCGCCGTAGGCAGACATGGCTCTCAAGAGAAGACAGGCTATGTGCTCACTGCCCACAAAATGAGGTGGAAACTGAGCTGCACTTCCTAACCTCCTGCCCAATATATGACCATATTAGAGAGACATATTTCCCTCAGATTACACAGATCCACAAAGAATTCGAAAACAAATCCAATTTTGATAAACTCCCATATCTACTGGGTGAAATACCACAGTGTGCCATCACAGCAGCAAGATTTGTGACCTGTTGCCACGAGAAAAGGGCAACCAGTGAGGAACAAACACCATTGTAAATACAACCCATATTTATGTTTATTTATTTTCCCTTTTGTACTTTAACCATTTGTACATCGTTACAACACTGTATATATATATATATATATATAATATGACATTTTTAATGTCTTTATTCTTTTGGTTTGTCTACTGTTCATTTTTATTGTTTATTTCACTTTCTTTGCCATAGTTAACATGTATTTCCCAATAAAGCCCATTAGAGACACACACACACACACACACACACACACACACCCTTGGCTGGTTTAAGCAGTAAACCTGTTGTGAAACACATTCCCTCAGGGAGAAGGATCTGATTGGTTATTCATTGAACTAAGGTTAACCTGGGGAGACAGGACAAGTAGAGGAGTAATCTGATAGGCTCACAGCAGAGCAGAGTGGGCCAAGGGCTGTGCTTCAAATGGCACCCTCTTCCCTATATATAGTACACTACTTTAGGCCAGAGACCTATGGCACCCTCTTCCCTATATAGTGCACTACTTTAGACCCAGAGCCCTATGGCACCCTCTTCCCTATATAGTGCACTACTTTAGACCAGGATCCAATGGCACCCTGTTCTGCCCACCTGAGTCCTTTTAAACATCTGTTTCACTGCCAGACGGTCCCTCAGAACTAGTGTTCTGCTTTCTGTTGTCTTAGTGGGAAACGTGGAGTCTTTCTACCTAATGATGAAAACACTGTTGAAGGTTATGGTCTTGTATTGGAACCAACCTTTGTGTGTATCTAACCCTCTCCCTCTCCTCTCCTCTCCTCTCTCATCCTATCCTCTCTCATCCTATCTCTCCTCTCCTCTCCTCATCCTCTCCTCTCTTCTCCTCTCATCCTCTCCTCTCTCATCCTATCCTCTCTCCTCATCCTCTCCCTCTCTTCTCCTCTCTCATCCTATCCTCTCTCATCCTATCCTCTCTCCTCATCCTCTCCTCTCTTCTCCTCTCATCCTCTCCTCTCTCCTATCCTTCTCCTCTCTCATCCTATCCTCTCTCATCCTCTCCTCTCCTCTCTTCTCCTCTCATACTCTCCTCTCTCTTATCCTTCTCCTCTCTCATCCTATCCTCTCTCATCCTCTCTCCTCTCATCCTCATCTCCTCTCTCATCCTCTCCTCTCTCCTCTCATCCTCTCCTCTCTCCTCTCCTCTCTCATCCCATCCTCTCTCATCCTCTCCTCTCTCCTATCCTTCTCCTCTCTCATCCCATCCTCTCTCATCCTCTCCTCTCTCCTATCCTTCTCCTCTCTCATCCTATCCTCTCTCATCCTCTCCTCTCTCCTCCTCTCCTCTCTCCTCCTCCCCTCTCTCCTATCTTCTCCTCTCTCCTCCTCTCCTCTCTCCTCCTCTCTTCTCTTCTCTCCTCAGGACTCTGAATCTCTGGACAGTTGTATCCAGAGCACCCTCTCAGCCCTCTACCCTCCGTTTGATGCCACAGCTTCCACAGTGCTGTGTCAGGTATTTGATGTGGTGGAGACCAGCTACAGAGGAGACGGATTAAGATACCTTATAGACTTCCTGGTCCCCGCCAAACACATCCTGCAGACCATCCAGCAACATGCCTGTGTGAGTAGCTACTACATTATACTGTAGTTACCTTATACTACTACTACTGCTACGTTATACTGTAGTTACCTTATACTACTACTACTACTACTACTGCTACGTTATACTATAGTTACCTTATACTACTACTACTAAGTTATACTATAGTTACCTTATACTACTACTACGTTATACTATAGTTACCTTATACTACTACTACTACTGCTACGTTATACTATAGTTACCTTATACTACTACTACTAAGTTATACTATAGTTACCTTATACTACTACTACGTTATACTATAGTTACCTTATACTACTACTACTACGTTATACTATAGTTACCTTACACTACTACTACGTTATACTACCTTATACTACTACTAATACATTATACTATAGTTACCTTATACTGCTACTACTACATTATACTATAGTTACCTTATACTACTACTACTACTACGTTATACTATAGTTACCTTATACTGCTAATACTATGTTATACTATAGTTACTTTATACTACTACTACTATGTTATACTATAGTTACCTTATACTACTACTACAACTACTACGTTGTACTATAGTTACCTTATACTACTACTGCTACTACTACGTCATACTATAGTTACCTTATACTACTACTACTACTACGTTATACTATAGTTACCTTATACTACTACTACTACGTTATACTATAGTTACCTACTACTACTACGTTATACTATAGTTACCTTATACTACTACGTTATACTATAGTTACCTTATACTACTACTACGTTATACTATAGTTACCTTATACTACTACTGCTACTACTACATTATACTATAGTTACCTTATACTACTACTACTACTACGTTATAGGGGGCGGGGAGGAGGTGGGACTGAGAGGGAGGGACGGAGAGGGAGGGAGGGAGGGAGGGAGGGAGGGAGGGAGGGAGGGAGGGAAGGAAGGGAGGGAAGGAAGGGAGGGAGGGAAGGGAGGTAAAGAGTGTGGAGGTTGGTTTTCTTTCTCTCTTTAAATGAACACACCTAGTCTATTCAGGCCTCCAGTCTTCCCAGGTCATATAATATGACACCTTTCTCCCCAGAGAGAATAGGCTGTGCCTCAAATACCACCCTGTTCAGTGCCCTGGTCAACAGTAGTGCACTAGAGTGCATTGGGAAAGTATTCAGACCCTTTGACCTCTTCCACATTGTGTTAGGGTACAACCTTATTCTAAAATAGATTAAATACTTTTTTCCCCCTAATCTATTTATACACAATACTCCATAATGACAAATCAAAAACAGGTTTTTAGAAATGACAACACACCAGGAGTTCTGTATTGGTGTGGTGTTCCATTCTGACAACACACCAGGAGTTCTGTATTGGTGTGGTGTTCCATTCTGACAACACACCAGGAGTTCTGTATTGGTGTTGTGTTCCATTCTGGCAACACACCAGGAGTTCTGTATTGGTGTTGTGTTCCATTCTGGCAACACACTAGGAGTTCTGTATTGGTGTTGTGTTCCATTCTGGCAACACACCAGGAGTTCTGTATTGGTGTTGTGTTCCATTCTGGCAACACACTAGAAGTTCTGTATTGGTGTTGTGTTCCATTCTGGCAACACACCAGGAGTTCTGTATTGGTGTGGTGTTCCATTCTGACAACACACCAGGAGTTCTGTATTGGTGTTCCATTCTGACAACACACCAGGAGTTCTGTATTGGTGTTCCATTCTGACAACACACCAGGAGTTCTGTATTGGTGTGGTGTTGTGTTCCATTCTGACAACACACCAGGAGTTCTATATTGGTGTTCCATTCTGACAACACATCAGGAGTTCTGTATACTGTGGTGTTCCATTCTGACAACACACCAGGAGTTCTGTATTGGTGTGGTGTTCCATTCTGACAACACACCAGGAGTTCTGTATTGGTGTTGTGTTCCATACTGACAACACACCAGGAGTTCTGTATTGGTGTTGTGTTCCATACTGACAACACACCAGGAGTTCTCTATTGGTGTTGTGTTCCATTCTGACAACACACCAGGAGTTCTGTATTGGTGTTCCATTCTGACAACACACCAGGAGTTCTGTATTGGTGTTGTGTTCCATTCTGACAACACACCAGGAGTTCTGTATTGGTGTTGTGTTCCATTCTGACAACACACCAGGAGTTCTGTATTGGTGTTCCATTCTGACAACACACCAGGAGTTCTGTATTGGTGTTGTGTTCCATTCTGGCAACACACTAGGAGTTCTGTATTGGTGTTGTGTTCCATTCTGGCAACACACCAGGAGTTCTGTATTGGTGTTGTGTTCCATACTGACAACACACCAGGAGTTCTGTATTGGTGTTGTGTTCCATTCTGTTCAACACACTAGGAGTTCTGTATTGGTGTTGTGTTCCATTCTGACAACACACCAGGAGTTCTGTATTGGTGTTGTGTTCCATTCTGACAACACACCAGGAGTTCTGTATTGGTGTTCCATTCTGACAACACACCAGGAGTTCTGTATTGGTGTGGTGTTGTGTTCCATTCTGACAACACACCAGGAGTTCTATATTGGTGTTCCATTCTGACAACACACCAGGAGTTCTGTATTGGTGTGGTGTTCCATTCTGACAACACACCAGGAGTTCTGTATTGGTGTGGTGTTCCATTCTGACAACACACCAGGAGTTCTGTATTGGTGTGGTGTTCCATTCTGACAACACACCAGGAGTTCTGTATTGGTGTGGTGTTCCATTCTGACAACACACCAGGAGTTCTGTATTGGTGTGGTGTTGTGTTCCATTCTGACAACACACCAGGAGTTCTGTATTGGTGTGGTGTTGTGTTAGATCCTCCCAGGGTCAAGGAGGAGAATATGAATATCTTCCAGATCAGATACTGTGTGTGTGTCATCACCTTGAAGTGTTGCAACAAGGGGAGTTGTGGCTGAAGTGGAGGATTATGGGTAACATGTGAACCCTTCTACTTAACGGAGGGCAGAGAGGAGGATGATTTCATTTTGGGAGGTCTGGCTTGTTATATAACCAAAGACATGAAGCACTAACAATAACTGCACAGTCTTGGTGACTACAGTCTCCCTCCTCTTGGTGACTACAGTCTCCCTCCTCTTGGTGACTACAGTCCTCCTCCTCTTGGTGACTACAGTCCCCCTCCTCTTGGTGACTACAGTCCCCCTCCTCTTGGTGACTACAGTCCTCCTCCTCTTGGTGACTATAGTCTCCCTCCTCTTGGTGACTACAGTCCTCCTCCTCTTGGTGACTACAGTCTCCCTCCTCTTGGTGACTACAGTCCTCCTCCTCTTGGTGACTACAGTCTCCCTCCTCTTGGTGACTACAGTCCTCCTCCTCTTGGTGACTACAGTCCGCCTCCTCTTGGTGACTACAGTCCTCCTCCTCTTGGTGACTACAGTCTCTCTCCTCTTGGTGACTACAGTCTCCCTCCTCTTGGTGACTACAGTCCTCCTCCTCTTGGTGACTACAGTCTCTCTCCTCTTGGTGACTACAGTCTCCCTCCTCTTGGTGACTACAGTCCTCCTCCTCTTGGTGACTACAGTCCTCCTCCTCTTGGTGACTACAGTCTCCCTCCTCCTCTTGGTGACTACAGTCCTCCTCCTCTTGGTTAGACTGGTTCGGTGAATACAGTCTTCCTAGAGAGAGGTTACCCAAACAGGACACGTTGCAGAGCTAGTATCACAGGCATGACCGGACAAGACCAGGCCGTACAGGATGAGAGACCAGAGAGCGGCGTAATGAGAGGGAATGGCTCACCACCTGGATGAGTAGTAAGACATGGAGGAAACACCTTGTTTAGGTGACTCAGAGCAATAGAGACAGGGAGAGCACCTCTATTAGTGGCTCAGGAGGAAACAACTCCTTTAGGTGACTCAGAGCAATAGAGACAGGGAGAGCACCTCTATTAGTGACTCAGGAGGAAACAACTCCTTTAGGTGACTCAGAGCAATAGAGACAGGGAGAGCACCTCTATTAGTGACTCAGGAGGAAACAACTCCTTTAGGTGACTCAGAGCAATAGAGACAGGGAGAACACCTCTATTAGTGACTCAGGAGGAAACAACTCCTTTAGGTGACTCAGAGCAATAGAGACAGGGAGAGCACCTCTATTAGTGACTCAGGAGGAAACAACTCCTTTAGGTGACTCAGAGCAATAGAGACAGGGAGAGCACCTCTATTAGTGACTCAGGAGGAAACAACTCCTTTAGGTGACTCAGAGCAATAGAGACAGGGAGAGCACCTCTATTAGTGACTCAGGAGGAAACAACTCCTTTAGGTGACTCAGAGCAATAGAGACAGGGAGAGCACCTCTATTAGTGACTCAGGAGGAAACAACTCCTTTAGGTGACTCAGAGCAATAGAGACAGGGAGAGCACCTCTATTAGTGACTCAGGAGGAAACAACTCCTTTAGGTGACTCAGAGCAATAGAGACAGGGAGAGCACCTCTATTAGTGACTCAGGAGGAAACAACTCCTTTAGGTGACTCAGAGCAATAGAGACAGGGAGAGCACCTCTATTAGTGACTCAGGAGGAAACAACTCCTTTAGGTGACTCAGAGCAATAGAGACAGGGAGAGCACCTCTATTAGTGACTCAGGAGGAAACAACTCCTTTAAGGGACTCAGAGCAATAGAGACAGGGAGAGCACCTCTATTAGTGACTCAGGAGGAAACAACTCCTTTAGGTGACTCAGAGCAATAGAGACAGGGAGAGCACCTCTATTAGTGACTCAGGGGGAAACAACTCCTTTAGGTGACTCAGAGCAATAGAGACAGGGAGAGCACCTCTATTAGTGACTCAGGAGGAAACAACTCCTTTAGGTGACTCAGAGCAATAGAGACAGGGAGAGCACCTCTATTAAATCAAATCAATCAAATCAAATTTTATTTGTCACATACACATGGTTAGCAGATGTTAATGCGAGTGTAGCGAAATGCTTGTGCTTCTAGTTCCGACAATGCAGTAATAACGAGCAAGTAATCTAACTAACAATTCCAAAAAAAAAAAAACTACTGTCTTATACACAGTGTAAGGGGATAAAGAATATGTACATAAGGATATATGAATGAGTGATGGTACAGAGCAGCATAGGCAAGATACAGTAGATGATATCGAGTACAGTATATACATATGAGATAAGTATGTAAACCAAGTGGCATAGTTAAAGTGGCTAGTGATACATGTATTACATAAGGATGCAGTCGATGATATAGAGTACAGTATCAACGTATGCATATGAGATGAACAATGTAGGGTAAGTAACATTATATAAGGTAGCATTGTTTAAAGTGGCTAGTGATATATTTACATAATTTCCCATCAATTCCCATGATTAAAGTGGCTGGAGTAGAGTCAGTGTCATTGACAGTGTGTTGGCAGTAGCCACTCAATGTTAGTGGTGGCTGTTTAACAGTCTGATGGCCTTGAGATAGAAGCTGTTTTTCAGTCTCTCGGTCCCAGCTTTGATGCACCTGTACTGACCTCGCCTTCTGGATGACAGCGGGGTGAACAGGCAGTGGCTCGGGTGGTTGATGTCCTTGATGATCTTTATGGCCTTCCTGTAGCATCGGGTGGTGTAGGTGTCCTGGAGGGCAGGTAGTTTGCCCCGGTGATGCGTTGTGCAGACCTCACTACCCTCTGGAGAGCCTTACGGTTGAGGGCGGTGCAGTTGCCATACCAGGCGGTGATACAGCCCGCCAGGATGCTCTCGATTGTGCATCTGTAGAAGTTTGTGAGTGCTTTTGGTGACAAGCCGAATTTCTTCAGCCTCCTGAGGTTGAAGAGGCGCTGCTGCGCCTTCCTCACGATGCTGTCTGTGTGAGTGGACCAATTCAGTTTGTCTGTGATGTGTATGCCGAGGAACTTAAAACTTGCTACCCTCTCCACTACTGTTCCATCGATGTGGATGGGGGTGTTCCCTCTGCTGTTTCCTGAAGTCCACAATCATCTCCTTAGTTTTGTTGACGTTGAGTGTGAGGTTATTTTCCTGACACCACACTCCGAGGGCCCTCACCTCCTCCCTGTAGGCCGTCTCGTCGTTGTTGGTAATCAAGCCTACCACTGTTGTGTCGTCCGCAAACTTGATGATTGAGTTGGAGGCGTGCATGGCCACGCAGTCGTGGGTGAACAGGGAGTACAGGAGGGGGCTCAGAACGCACCCTTGTGGGGCCCCAGTGTTGAGGATCAGCGGGGAGGAGATGTTGTTGCCTACCCTCACCACCTGGGGCGGCCCGTCAGGAAGTCCAGTACCCAGTTGCACAGGGCGGGGTCGAGACCCAGGGTCTCGAGCTTGATGACGAGCTTGGAGGGTACTATGGTGTTGAATGCCGAGCTGTAGTCGATGAACAGCATTCTCACATAGGTATTCCTCTTGTCCAGATGGGTTAGGGCAGTGTGCAGTGTGGTTGAGATTGCATCGTCTGTGGACCTATTTGGGCGGTAAGCAAATTGGAGTGGGTCAAGGGTGTCAGGTAGGGTGGAGGTGATATGGTCCTTGACTAGTCTCTCAAAGCACTTCATGATGACGGATGTGAGTGCTACGGGCGGTAGTCGTTTAGCTCAGTTACCTTAGCTTTCTTGGGAACAGGAACAATGGTGGCCCTCTTGAAGCATGTGGGAACAGCAGACTGGTATAGGGATTGGTTGAATATGTCCGTAAACACACCGGCCAGCTGGTCTGCGCATGCTCTGAGGGCGCGGCTGGGGATGCCGTCTGGGCCTGCAGCCTTGCGAGGGTTAACACGTTTAAATGTCTTACTCACTTCGGCTGCAGTGAAGGAGAGACCGCATGATTCCGTTGCAGGCCGTGTCAGTGGCACTGTATTGTCCTCAAAGCGGGCAAAAAAGTTATTTAGTCTGCCTGGGAGCAAGACATCCTGGTCCGTGACTGGGCTGGGTTTCTTCCTGTAGTCCGTGATTGATTGTAGACCCTGCCACATACCTCTTGTGTCTGAGCCGTTGAATTGAGATTCTACTTTGTCTCTGTACTGGCGCTTAGCTTGTTTGATAGCCTTGCGGAGGGAATAGCTGCACTGTTTGTATTCAGTCATGTTACCAGACACCTTGCCCTGATTAAAAGCAGTGGTTCGTGCCTTCAGTTTCACACGAATGCTGCCATCAATCCACGGTTTCTGGTTAGGGAATGTTTTAATCGTTGCTATGGGAACGACATCTTCAACGCACGTTCTAATGAACTCGCACACCGTATCAGCGTATTCGTCAATGTTGTTGTCTGACTCAGGAGGAAACAACTCCTTTAGGTGACTCAGAGCAATAGAGACAGGGAGAGCACCTCTATTAGTGACTCAGGAGGAAACAACTCCTTTAGGTGACTCAGAGCAATAGAGACAGGGAGAGCACCTCTATTAGTGACTCAGGAGGAAACAACTCCTTTAGGTGACTCAGAGCAATAGAGACAGGGAGAGCACCTCTATTAGTGACTCAGGAGGAAAACTTCTGACAAGGAAAAGAGAGAGTGATCAAACGAGAGAGAGACAGGGAGAGAGACGTAGAAAGAGAGGAGCTCAGTCCTCTCCTGTTCTGTCTCTCACTCAGGGGGAGGAAGAGAGGATGGGAGGAGGGGGAGTGAAGGAAGAATGAAGGGAAGGAGGGAGGAGAGGGAGGGAGGGACGGATGGAGGGAAGACAGACAGAGCAGGGGTCTGTGTTTCTCAGCGATATCAGAGAGCATCGCTCTGTCTGTCTTCCTCAATAATCTCCCTCCCTCTCCTCCTCCTTCCTTCATTCTTCCTTCACTCCCCCTCCTCCCATCCTCTCTTCCTCCCCTGAGTGAGAGACAGAACAGGAGAGGACTGAGCTCCTCTCTTCTCGTCTCTCTCCTGTCTCTCTCGTTTGATCACTCTCTTTCCTTGTCAGAAGTTTTCCTCCTGAGTCACTAATAGAGGTGCTCTCTGTCTCTATTGCTCTGAGTCACCTAAAGGAGTTGTTTCCTCCTGAGTCACTAATAGAGGTGCTCTCCCTGTCTCTATTGCTCTGAGTCACCTAAGGAGTTGTTTCCTCCTGAGTCACTAATAGAGGTGCTCTCCTGTCTCTATTGCTCTGAGTCACCTAAAGGAGTTGTTCCTCCTGAGTCAGACAACAACATTGACGAATACGCTGATACGGTGTGCGAGTTCATTAGAACGTGCGTTGAAGATGTCGTTCCCATAGGGAATCATGCGGTCTCTCCTTCACTGCAGCCGAAGTGAGTAAGACATTTAAACGTGTTAACCCTCGCAAGGCTGCAGGCCCAGACGGCATCCCCAGCCGCGCCCTCAGAGCATGCGCAGACCAGCTGGCATATTCAATCAATCCCTATACCAGTCTGCTGTTCCCACATGCTTCAAGAGGGCCACCATTGTTCCTGTTCCCAAGAAAGCTAAGGTAACTGAGCTAAGCGACTACCGCCCGTAGCACTCACATCCGTCATCATGAAGTGCTTTGAGAGACTAGTCAAGGACCATATCACCTCCACCCTACCTGACACCCTTGACCCACTCCAATTTGCTTACCGCCCAAATAGGTCCACAGACGATGCAATCTCAACCACACTGCACACTGCCCTAACCCATCTGGACAAGAGGAATACCTATGTGAGAATGCTGTTCATCGACTACAGCTCGGCATTCAACACCATAGTACCCTCCAAGCTCGTCATCAAGCTCGAGACCCTGGGTCTCGCCCCGCCCTGTGCAACTGGGTACTGGACTTCCTGACGGGCCGCCCCCAGGTGGTGAGGGTAGGCAACAACATCTCCTCCCCGCTGATCCTCAACACTGGGGCCCCACAAGGGTGCGTTCTGAGCCCTCTCCTGTACTCCCTGTTCACTGCGTGGCCATGCACGCCTCCAACTCAATCATCAAGTTTGCGGACGACACAACAGTGGTAGGCTTGATTACCAACAACGACGAGACGGCCTACAGGGAGGAGGTGAGGGCCCTCGGAGTGTGGTGTCAGGAAAATAACCTCACACTCAACGTCAACAAAACTAAGGAGATGATTGTGGACTTCAGGAAACAGCAGAGGGAACACCCCCATCCACATCGATGGAACAGTAGTGGAGAGGGTAGCAAGTTTTAAGTTCCTCGGCATACACATCACAGACAAACTGAATTGGTCCACTCACACAGACAGCATCGTGAGGAAGGCGCAGCAGCGCCTCTTCAACCTCAGGAGGCTGAAGAAATTCGGCTTGTCACCAAAAGCACTCACAAACTTCTACAGATGCACAATCGAGAGCATCCTGGCGGGCTGTATCACCGCCTGGTATGGCAACTGCACCGCCCTCAACCGTAAGGCTCTCCAGAGGGTAGTGAGGTCTGCACAACGCATCACCGGGGGCAAACTACCTGCCCTCCAGACACCTACACCACCCGATGCTACAGGAAGGCCATAAAGATCATCAAGGACATCAACCACCCGAGCCACTGCCTGTTCACCCCGCTGTCATCCAGAAGGCGAGGTCAGTACAGGTGCATCAAAGCTGGGACCGAGAGACTGAAAAACAGCTTCTATCTCAAGGCCATCAGACTGTTAAACAGCCACCACTAACATTGAGTGGCTACTGCCAACACACTGTCAATGACACTGACTCTACTCCAGCCACTTTAATCATGGGAATTGATGGGAAATGATGTAAATATATCACTAGCCACTTTAAACAATGCTACCTTATATAATGTTACTTACCCTACATTGTTCATCTCATATGCATTATGTACATATTCTTTATCCCCTTACACTGTGTATAAGACAGTAGTTTTTTTTTTTTTTTTTTTTTTTTGGAATTGTTAGTTAGATTACTTGCTCGTTATTACTGCATTGTCGGAACTAGAAGCACAAGCATTTCGCTACACTCGCATTAACATCTGCTAACCATGTGTATGTGACAAATAATTTGATTTGATTTGATTTGATTTGATTTAATAGAGGTGCTCTCCCTGTCTCTATTGCTCTGAGTCACCTAAAGGAGTTGTTTCCTCCTGAGTCACTAATAGAGGTGCTCTCCCTGTCTCTATTGCTCTGAGTCACCTAAAGGAGTTGTTTCCTCCTGAGTCACTAATAGAGGTGCTCTCCTGTCTCTATTGCTCTGAGTCACCTAAAGGAGTTGTTTCCTCCTGAGTCACTAATAGAGGTGCTCTCCCTGTCTCTATTGCTCTGAGTCCCTTAAAGGAGTTGTTTCCTCCTGAGTCACTAATAGAGGTGCTCTCCTGTCTCTATTGCTCTGAGTCACCTAAAGGAGTTGTTTCCTCCTGAGTCACTAATAGAGGTGCTCTCCCTGTCTCTATTGCTCTGAGTCACCTAAAGGAGTTGTTTCCTCCTGAGTCACTAATAGAGGTGCTCTCCCTGTCTCTATTGCTCTGAGTCACCTAAAGGAGTTGTTTCCTCCTGAGTCACTAATAGAGGTGCTCTCCCCTGTCTCTATTGCTCTGAGTCACCTAAAGGAGTTGTTTCCTCCTGAGTCACTAATAGAGGTGCTCTCCCTGTCTCTATTGCTCTGAGTCACCTAAAGGAGTTGTTTCCTCCTGAGTCACTAATAGAGGTGCTCTCCCTGTCTCTATTGCTCTGAGTCACCTAAAGGAGTTGTTTCCTCCTGAGTCACTAATAGAGTGCTCTCCTGTCTCTATTGCTCTGAGTCACCTAAAGGAGTTGTTTCCTCCTGAGTCACTAATAGAGGTGCTCTCCCTGTCTCTATTGCTCTGAGTCACCTAAAGGAGTTGTTTCCTCCTGAGTCACTAATAGAGGTGTTCTCCCTGTCTCTATTGCTCTGAGTCACCTAAAGGAGTTGTTTCCTCCTGAGTCACTAATAGAGGTGCTCTCCCTGTCTCTATTGCTCTGAGTCACCTAAAGGAGTTGTTTCCTCCTGAGTCACTAATAGAGGTGCTCTCCCTGTCTCTATTGCTCTGAGTCACCTAAAGGAGTTGTTTCCTCCTGAGCCACTAATAGAGGTGCTCTCCCTGTCTCTATTGCTCTGAGTCACCTAAACAAGGTGTTTCCTCCATGTCTTACTACTCATCCAGGTGGTGAGCCATTCCCTCTCATTACGCCGCTCTCTGGTCTCTCATCCTGTACGGCCTGGTCTTGTCCGGTCATGCCTGTGATACTAGCTCTGCAACGTGTCCTGTTTGGGTAACCTCTCTCTAGGAAGACTGTATTCACCAACCAAGAGGAGGAGGTCTAGGGAGACTGTAGTCACCAAGAGGAGGAGGACTGTAGTCACCAAGAGGAGGAGGGAGACTGTAGTCACCAAGAGGAGGAGGACTGTAGTCACCAAGAGGAGAGGACTGTAGTCACCAAGAGGAGGAGGACTGTAGTCACCAAGAGGAGACTGTAGAGACTGTAGTCACCAAGAGGAGGAGGACTGTAGTCACCAAGAGGAGGAGGACTGTAGTCACCAAGAGGAGGAGGACTGTAGTCACCAAGAGGAGACTGTAGTCACCAAGAGGAGGAGGACTGTAGTCACTGTAGTCACCAAGAGGAGGAGACTGTAGTCACCAAGAGGAGGAGGACTGTAGTCACCAAGAGGAGAGGAGGACTGTAGTCACCAAGAAGGGGGAGGAGGAGTAGGGGACTGTAGTCACCAAGAGGACTGTAGGGAGACTGTAGTCACCAAGAGGAGGGAGACTGTAGTCACCAAGACTGTGCAGAGGATGTCTTTGGTTATATAACAAGCCAGGACTGCTAGTCACATCAAGAGGAGGGAGTTACCCATCACGTTATGTAGAAGTCACCCATCAAGAGTTCACATGTTACCCATCATCCTCCTCTCTGGAGACTGTCAGTCACCAAGACGTTAAGTGAAGGGGTTACCCATCATCCTCCTCTCTGCCCTGTTAAGTCACATCATCCTCCCTCTCTGGCCGTTATGTAGAAGGGTTCATGTTACATCATCCTCCTCTCTGCCCTCCGTTATGTAGAAGGGTTCACATGTTCCCAATCCTCCTCTCTGCCCTCCGTTAAGTAGAGGGTTCACATGTTACCCATAATCCTCCTCTCTGCCCTCCGTTAAGTAGAAGGGTTAAGTAGAAGGGGACTGTAGTCACCCATAATAAGGAGGGTTCACATGTTACCCATCACTGCCCTAGTCACCTCTCTGCCCTGTGCACTTAAGGTGAGTGACAGGGTTCACTTCATGTTACCCATCATCCTCCTCTTGCCCTCCGTTATATTCAATCCTCCTCTCTGCCCTCCGTTAAGTAGAGGGTTCCTACCCAAATCCACATGTTACCCTCTCTGCCCTCCGTTAGATCACATGTTACCCATCATCCTCCTCTCTGCCCTCCGTTAAGTAGAAGGGTTCACATGTTACCCACATCCTCCTCTCTGCCCTCCGTTAAGTAGAAGGTTACAGAATCCTCCTCTCTGCCCTCGTTAAGTAGAAGGGTGTTACCCATCAGTTAAGTAGAAGGGGTTACCCATCATCCTCCTCTCTGCCCTCCAACATGTTCCTGCCCTCCGTTAAGTAGAAGGGTTCACTGCCCTCTGTTAAGTAGAAGGGTTCACATGTTACCCATCAGTTAAGTAGAAGGGTTCACATGTTACCCATCACCGTTAAGTAGAAGGGTTCACATGTTACCCATAATCCTCCTCCTCCACTTCATCCTCCTCTCTGCCCTCCGTTAAGCCACAACTGCCCACCTTGTCACATGCAACACTGCCCTCCGTTAAGTAGAAGGGGTTCACAGGTTCATCATCCTCCTCTCTGCCCTCCGTTAAGTGTGATGACACACATGTTACCCACACCAAGAGGAAGGGGTTCTGACTCTCTGGTTAAGTGTTTCAGTTAATTCCGTTAAGTAGAAGGGTTCACATGTTCCTTGAACCCTGGGAGGATCAACACAACACCACACCAATACAGAACTCCTGGTGTGTTGTCAGAATGGAACACAACACCAATACAGAACTCCTGGTGTGTTGTCAGAATGGAACACCACACCAATACAGAACTCCTGGTGTGTTGTCAGAATGGAACACCACACCAATACAGAACTCCTGGTGTGTTGTCAGAATGGAACACCACACCAATACAGAACTCCTGGTGTGTTGTCAGAATGGAACACCACACCAATACAGAACTCCTGGTGTGTTGTCAGAATGGAACACCAATATAGAACTCCTGGTGTGTTGTCAGAATGGAACACAACAACACCAATCAGAACTCCAGAACTCCTGGTGTGTTGTCAGAATGGAACACCAATACAGAACTCCTGGTGTGTTGTCAGAATGGAACACAACACCAATACAGAACTCCTGGTGTGTTGCCAGAATGGAACACAACACCAATACAGAACTCCTGGTGTGTTGCCAGAATGGAACACAACACCAATACAGAACTCCTGGTGTGTTGTCAGAATGGAACACAACACCAATACAGAACTCCTGGTGTGTTGCCAGAATGGAACACAACACCAATACAGAACTAGTGAACAGAATGGAACACAACACCAATACAGAACTCCTGGTGTGTTGTCAGAATGGAACACCAATACAGAACTCCTGGTGTGTTGTCAGAATGGAACACAACACCAATACAGAACTCCTGGTGTGTTGCCAGAATGGAACACAACACCAATCAGAACTCCTAGTGTGTTGCCAGAATGGAACACAACACCAATACAGAACTCCTGTGTGTTGTCAGTATGGAACACAACACCAATGAGAACTCCTGGTGTGTTGTCAGTATGGAACACAACACCAATAGAGAACTCCTGGTGTGTTGTCAGTATGGAACACAACACCAATACAGAACTCCTGGTGTGTTGTCAGTATGGAACACAACACCAATACAGAACTCCTGGTGTGTTGTCAGAATGGAACACCACACCAATACAGAACTCCTGATGTGTTGTCAGAATGGAACACCAATATAGAACTCCTGGTGTGTTGTCAGAATGGAACACAACACCACACCAATACAGAACTCCTGGTGTGTTGTCAGAATGGAACACCAATACAGAACTCCTGGTGTGTTGTCAGAATGGAACACCAATACAGAACTCCTGGTGTGTTGCCAGAACGGAACACAACACCAATACAGAACTCCTGGTGTGTTGTCAGAATGGAACACCAATACAGAACTCCTGGTGTGTTGTCAGAATGGAACACAACACCAATACAGAACTCCTGGTGTGTTGCCAGAATGGAACACAACACCAATACAGAACTCCTAGTGTGTTGTCAGAATGGAACACCACACCAATACAGAACTCCTGGTGTGTTGTCAGAATGGAACACCACACCAATACAGAACTCCTGGTGTGTTGTCAGAATGGAACACCAATACAGAACTCCTGGTGTGTTGTCAGAATGGAACACCAATACAGAACTCCTGGTGTGTTGTCATTTCTAAAAACCTGTTTTTGATTTGTCATTATGGAGTATTGTGTATAAATAGATTAGGGGAAAAAAAGTATTTAATCAATTTTAGAATAAGGTTGTACCCTAACACAATGTGGAAGAGGTCAAAGGGTCTGAATACTTTCCCAATGCACTCTAGTGCACTACTGTTGACCAGGGCACTGAACAGGGTGGTATTTGAGGCACAGCCTATTCTCTCTGGGGAGAAAGGTGTCATATTATATGACCTGGGAAGACTGGAGGCCTGAATAGACTAGGTGTGTTCATTTAAAGAGAGAAAGAAAACCAACCTCCACACTCTTTACCTCCCTTCCCTCCCTCCCTTCCTTCCCTCCCTCCCTTCCTTCCCTCCCTCCCTTCCTTCCCTCCCTCCCTCCCTCCCTCCCTCCCTCCCTCCCTCCCTCCCTCCCTCTCCGTCCCTCCCTCTCAGTCCCACCTCCTCCCCCGCCCCCCTATAACGTAGTAGTAGTAGTAGTATAAGGTAACTATAGTATAATGTAGTAGTAGCAGTAGTAGTATAAGGTAACTATAGTATAACGTAGTAGTAGTATAAGGTAACTATAGTATAACGTAGTAGTATAAGGTAACTATAGTATAACGTAGTAGTAGTAGGTAACTATAGTATAACGTAGTAGTAGTAGTATAAGGTAACTATAGTATAACGTAGTAGTAGTAGTAGTATAAGGTAACTATAGTATGACGTAGTAGTAGCAGTAGTAGTATAAGGTAACTATAGTACAACGTAGTAGTTGTAGTAGTAGTATAAGGTAACTATAGTATAACATAGTAGTAGTAGTATAAAGTAACTATAGTATAACATAGTATTAGCAGTATAAGGTAACTATAGTATAACGTAGTAGTAGTAGTAGTATAAGGTAACTATAGTATAATGTAGTAGTAGCAGTATAAGGTAACTATAGTATAATGTATTAGTAGTAGTATAAGGTAGTATAACGTAGTAGTAGTGTAAGGTAACTATAGTATAACGTAGTAGTAGTAGTATAAGGTAACTATAGTATAACGTAGTAGTAGTATAAGGTAACTATAGTATAACTTAGTAGTAGTAGTATAAGGTAACTATAGTATAACGTAGCAGTAGTAGTAGTAGTATAAGGTAACTATAGTATAACGTAGTAGTAGTATAAGGTAACTATAGTATAACTTAGTAGTAGTAGTATAAGGTAACTATAGTATAACGTAGCAGTAGTAGTAGTAGTAGTAGTATAAGGTAACTATAGTATAACGTAGCAGTAGTAGTAGTATAAGGTAACTACAGTATAATGTAGTAGCTACTCACACAGGCATGTTGCTGGATGGTCTGCAGGATGTGTTTGGCGGGGACCAGGAAGTCTATAAGGTATCTTAATCCGTCTCCTCTGTAGCTGGTCTCCACCACATCAAATACCTGACACAGCACTGTGGAAGCTGTGGCATCAAACGGAGGGTAGAGGGCTGAGAGGGTGCTCTGGATACAACTGTCCAGAGATTCAGAGTCCTGAGGAGAGAAGAGAAGAGAGGGGGAGAGGAGGAGAGAGGAGAGGAGGAGAGAGGAGAAGATAGGAGAGAGGGGAGGAGGAGAGAGAGGAGAGGAGGAGAGAGGAGAGGATGAGAGGAGAGGAGGATGAGAGGAGAGGATGAGAGAGGAGAAGAGAGGATGAGAGGAGAGAGGATGAGAGAGGATGGGATGAGAGAGGAGAGGAGAGAGAAGGATGAGAGGAGAGAGGAGAGGATGAGAGAGGATGGGATGAGAGAGGAGAGGATGAGAGGAGAGAGGATGAGAGAGGATAGGATGAGAGAGGAGAAGGATAAGAGAGAGGATGATGGAGGAGAAGAGAGGAGAGGAGAGGATGAGAGAGGATAGGATGAGAGAGGAGAAGGATAAGAGAGAGGAGAGGATGAGAGGAGAAGAGAGGAGAGGATGAGGAGAGAGGATAGGAGAGAGAGGATAGGATGAGAGAGGAGAAGGATAGGAGAGAGGAGAGGATGAGAGGAGAAGAGAGAGGATGAGAGGAGAGGATAGGAGAGAGAGGATGAGAGAGAGGAGAAGAGAAGAGAGGAGAGGATGAGGAGAGAGGATAGGATGAGAGAGGAGAAGAGAGGAGAGAGAGAGAGAGAGGAGAGAGATGAGGAGAGAGGATGAGAGGAGAAGAGAGGAGAGGATGAGAGAGGATAGGATGAGAGAGGATAGGATGAGAGAGGAGAAGAGAAGAGAGGAGAGGAGAGGATGAGGAGAGAGGATAGGATGAGAGAGGATAGGATGAGAGAAGAGAGGAGAGGAGAGGGTTAGATACACACAAAGGCTGGTTCCAATACCAGACCATAACCTTCAACAGTGTTTTCATCATTAGGTAGAAAGACTCCACATTTCCCACTAAGACAACAGAAAGCAGAACACTAGTTCTGAGGGACCGTCTGGCAGTGAAACAGATGTTTAAAAGGACTCAGGTGGGCAGAACAGGGTGCCATTGGATCCTGGTCTAAAGTAGTGCACTATATAGGGAAGAGGGTGCCATAGGGCTCTGGGTCTAAAGTAGTGCACTATATAGGGAAGAGGGTGCCATAGGGCTCTGGTCTAAAGTAGTGCACTATATATAGGGAATAGGGTGCCATAGGGCTCTGGCCTAAAGTAGTGTACTATATATAGGGAAGAGGGTGCCATTTGAAGCACAGCCCTTGGCCCACTCTGCTCTGCTGTGAGCCTATCAGATTACTCCTCTACTTGTCCTGTCTCCCCAGGTTAACCTTAGTTCAATGAATAACCAATCAGATCCTTCTCCCTGAGGGAATGTGTTTCACAACAGGTTTACTGCTTAAACCAGCCAAGGGTGTGTGTGTGTGTGTGTGTGTGTGTGTGTGTGTGTGTGTGTGTGTGTGTGTGTGTGTGTCTCTAATGGGCTTTATTGGGAAATACATGTTAACTATGGCAAAGAAAGTGAAATAAACAATAAAAATGAACAGTAGACAAACCAAAAGAATAAAGACATTAATTATATATATATACAGTGTTGTAAAGATGTGCAAATGGTTAAACATGTGAACCTGTCTGTCTGTCTGTCTGTCTGTCTGTCTGTCTGTCTGTCTGTCTGTCTGTCTGTCTGTCTGTCTGTCTGTCTGTCTGTCTGTCTGTCTGTCTGTCTATATATATATACAGTGTTGTAACGATGTGCAAATGGTAAAGGACACAAGATAAAATAAATAAGCATAGATATGGGTTGTATTTACAATGGTGGTGTTCTTCACTGGTTGCCCTTTTCTCGTGGCAACAGGTCACAAATCTTGCTGCTGTGATGTCACACTGTGGTATTTCACCCAGTAGATATGGGAGTTTATCAAAATTGGGTTTGTTTTCGAATTCTTTGTGGATCTGTGTAATCTGAGGGAAATATGTCTCTCTAATATGGTCATACATTGGGCAGGAGGTTAGGAAGTGCAGCTCAGTTTCCACCTCATTTTGTGGGCAGTGAGCACATAGCCTGTCTTCTCTTGAGAGCCATGTCTGCCTACGGCGGCCTTTCTCAATAGCAAGGCTATGCTCACTGAGTCTGTACATAGTCAAAGCTTTCCTTAAGTTTGGGTCAGTCACAGTGGTCAGGTATTCTGTCACGGGGTCTCCCGGTGACAGGTAGGTGACCCCCTCCTCCCTCTCCCGGTGACAGGCAGGTGACCCCTCTCCCTCCCCTTCTCTCCCCCTCTCTGAAGCCTGTGCAGTAGCAGAGCACACGGAGCAGCCAGACGGGCGCTAGGCGGTCGAGAGGAGGCAGGCCGGTGACTGTTGTGCCTAAATAAAGCCTTGGTTCCTGGAGAACAGTCTACTCTAGTAACCCAATGACAAGACCAGCTGTCTGCCTGCCTGCCTGCCTGCCTGCCTGCCTGCCTGTCTGTCTGTCTGTCTGTCTGTCTGTCTGTCTGTCTGTCTGTCTGTCTGTCTGTCTGTCTGTCTGTCTGTCTGTCTGTCTGTCTGTCTGTCTGTCTGTCTGTCTGTCTGCCTGCCTGTCTGTCTGCGTGTACAGGGGGCACAGTGATATGTTCCCAGGCTGACTGAGTTTCAACAGGCTAGAAAACAACACTCCGCTCTGCGCTGCTCGTGTCGCCTTCCTCCCAGGTGTCCCTGCACCCCTGGTTACCCCTGGTTACCCTCTGTCACAGGAAGAGGGGAGAACAGGGGGGGCTCTCTTTATCTGGCTCTAATCTCACTTTGATGCTGTCTAGGGATTTCAGCACAATTTAATTAGGTTGTTATTCAGGCAGGAGATTGCTCTGCCTCCAGTGTGACTGAGTTACCCTGCAGAGGGTGAGGACATTACCCTATAGAGTTCGGAGAAAGTACAGGCCCTCTGTTAACGTCTGAAAAGGGTATAGAGAGACAGAGGGTGAGGGTATTGTCATTAAGTATAGGGTATAGAGAGACAGAGGGTGAGGTCATTACCGTATAGGGTATAGAGAGACAGAGGGTGAGGGTGAGGTCATTAGTGTATAGGGTTTAGAGAGACAGAGGGTGAGGTCATTAGGTTGTTATTCAGGTATAGAGAGACAGAGGGTGTTGTCATTACCGTATACCCTAGAGAGACAGAGGGTGAGATCATTACCGTATAGGGTTTAGAGAGACAGAGGGTGTTGTCATTACCGTATAGGGTATAGAGAGACAGAGGGTGAGGTCATTACCGTATAGGGTTTAGAGAGACAGAGGGTGAGGTCATTACCGTATAGGGTATAGAGAGACAGAGGGTGAGGGTCATTACTGTATAGGGTTTAGAGAGACAGAGGGTGAGGTCATTACCGTATAGGGTATAGAGAGACAGAGGGTGAGGGTGAGGTCATTACCGTATAGGGTTTAGAGAGACAGAGGGTGAGGTCATTACTGTATAGGGTATAGAGAGACAGAGGGTGAGGTCATTACTGTATAGGGTATAGAGAGACAGAGGGTGAGGTCATTACCGTATAGGGTTTAGAGAGACAGAGGGTGAGGTCATTACCGTATAGGGTATAGAGAGACAGAGGGTGAGGTCATTACTGTATAGGGTATAGAGAGACAGAGGGTGAGGTCATTACTGTATAGGGTATAGAGAGACAGAGGGTGAGGGTGAGGTCATTACCTGTATAGGGTTTAGAGAGACAGAGGGTGAGGTCATTACCGTATAGGGTTTAGAGAGACAGAGGGTGAGTTCATTACCGTATAGGGTATAGAGAGACAGAGGGTGAGGTCATTACTGTATAGGGTATAGAGAGACAGAGGGTGAGGTCATTACCGTATAGGGTTTAGAGAGACAGAGGGTGAGGTCATTAGCGTATAGGGTTTAGCGAGGCAGAGGGTGAGGTCATTACCATATAGGGTATAGAGAGACAGAGGGTGAGGTCATTACCGTATAGGGTATAGAGAGACAGAGGGTGAGGGTGAGGTCATTACCGTATAGGGTATAGAGAGACAGAGGGTGAGGTCATTATCATATAGGGTTTAGAGAGACAGAGGCAGAGGGTGAGGTCATTATCGTATAGGGTATAAAGAGACAGAGGGTGAGGTCATTACCATATAGGGTATAGAGAGACAGAGGGTGAGGTCATTACCGTATAGGGTATAGAGAGACAGAGGGTGAGGTCATTACCATATAGGGTTTAGAGAGACAGAGGGTGAGGTCATTACCGTATAGGGTATAGAGAGACAGAGACAGGGTGAGGTCATTATCATATAGGGTTTAGAGAGACAGAGACAGAGGGTGAGGTCATTACCATATAGGGTTTAGAGAGACAGAGGGTGAGGTCATTACCGTATAGGGTTTAGAGAGACAGAGGGTGAGGTCATTACCGTATAGGGTATAGAGAGACAGAGGGTGAGGGTGAGGTCATTACCGTATAGGGTTTAGAGAGACAGAGGGTGAGGTCATTACCGTATAGGGTTTAGAGAGACAGAGGGTGAGGTGAGGTCATTACCGTATAGGGTTTAGAGAGACAGAGACAGAGGGTGAGGTCATTACCGTATAGGGTATAGAGAGACAGAGGGTGAGGTCATTACCGTATAGGGTTTAGAGAGGCAGAGGGTGAGGTCATTACCGTATAGGGTTTAGAGAGGCATAGGGTGAGGTCATTACCGTATAGGGTTTAGAGAGGCAGAGGGTGAGGTCATTACCGTATAGGGTTTAGAGAGACAGAGGGTGAGGTCATCGACTCTAAATATGACCGGCAAGATATTTGAGTTAAAAAATGAATGTACCGAATACAACAAGTGTAGACCGAACCGTGAAATGCTTACTTACAGGCCCTTAAATCAACAATGCAGTTCTAGAAATAGAGTTAAGAAAATATTTACTAAATATACTAAAGTTAAACAAATATAATCAATCAAAAAGTAACAACAACAGATTTACATAACAATAACTAGGATGTCATGAATAAACCTGTCATATTGGAATAAACCTGTCATATTGGAATAAACCTGTCATGTTGGAATAAACCTGTCATGTCATGTTGGAATAAACCTGTCATGTTGGAATAAACCTGTCATGTCATGTTGGAATAAACCTGTCATGTTGGAATAAACCTGTCATGTTGGAATAAACCTGTCATGTCATATTGGAATAAACCTGTCATGTTGGAATAAACCTGTCATGTCATGTTGGAATAAACCTGTCATGTTGGAATAAACCTGTCATGTTGGAATAAACCTGTCATATTGGAATAAACCTGTCATGTCATGTTGGAATAAACCTGTCATGTTGGAATAAACCTGTCATGTTGGAATAAACCTGTCATGTTGGAATAAACCTGTCATGTCATGTTGGAATAAACCTGTCATGTTGAAATAAACCTGTCATGTTGGAATAAACCTGTCAAGTCATATTGGAATAAACCTGTCATGTTGGAATAAACCTGTCAAGTCATATTGGAATAAACCTGTCATGTTGGAATAAAACTGTCATGTTGGAATAAACCTGTCATGTTGGAATAAACCTGTCATGTTGGAATAAACCTGTCATGTCATGTTGAAATAAACCTGTCATGTTGGAATAAACCTGTCATGTTGAAATAAACCTGTCATGTCATGTTGGAATAAACATGTCAAGTCATATTGGAATAAACCTGTCATGTTGGAATAAACCTGTCAAGTCATGTTGAAATAAACCTGTCATGTTGGAATAAACCTGTCAAGTCATATTGGAATAAACCTGTCATGTCATGTTGGAATAAACCTGTCATGTTGGAATAAACCTGTCATGTTGGAATAAACCTGTCATGTCATGTTGGAATAAGCCTGTCATGTTGGAATAAACCTGTCATGTCATGTTGGAATAAACATGTTATGTCATATTGGAATAAACATGTCATGTCATGTTGGAATAAACATATCATGTCATGTTGGAATAAACCTGTTATGTCATATTGGAATAAACATGTTATGTCATATTGGAATAAACCTGTCATGTTGGAATAAACCTGTCATGTCATGTTGGAATAAGCCTGTCATGTCATGTTGGAATAAACCTGTCATGTTGGAATAAACCTGTCATGTCATATTGGAATAAACCTGTCATATTGGAATAAACCTGTCATGTAATATTGGAATAAACCTATCATGTTGGAATAAACCTGTCATGTCATATTGGAATAAACCTATCATGTTGGAATAAACCTGTCATGTCATATTGGAATAAACCTGGCATGTCATATTGGAATAAACCTGTCATGTCATATTGGAATAAACCTGTCGTGTGTGAATAAGCTCGTCAAGATAGGAAACATAGATTTAGGTTAGCATGCATTTCTTAATTTAAGGACCTTTGGTAAGGACTCATCCTTTAGTCAACCATTTAAGGCCCATTGGTAAGGACTCATCCTTTAGTCAACCATTTAAGGACCATTGGTAAGGACTCATCCTTTAGTCAACCATTTAAGGACCTTTGGTAAGGACTCATCCTTTAGTCAACCATTTAAGGACCTTTGGTAAGGACTCATCCTTTAGTCAACCATTTAAGGACCTTTGGTAAGGACTCATCCTTTAGTCAACCATTTAAGGACCTTTGGTAAGGACTCATCCTTTAGTCAACCATTTAAGGACCATTGGTAAGGACTCATCCTTTAGTCAACCATTTAAGGACCTTTGGTAAGGACTCATCCTTTAGTCAACCATTTAAGGACCTTTGGTAAGGACTCATCCTTTAGTCAACCATTTAAGGACCTTTGGTAAGGACTCGTCCTTTAGTCAACCATTTAAGGACCATTGGTAAGGACTCATCCTTTAGTCAACCATTTAAGGACCTTTGGTAAGGACTCATCCTTTAGTCAACCATTTAAGGACTCATCCTTTAGTCAACCATTTAAGGACCTTTGGTAAGGACTCATCCTTTAGTCAACCATTTAAGGACCATTGGTAAGGACTCATCCTTTAGTCAACCATTTATGGACCTTTGCCAGCGGCGTCTCCACTGTCTCATCAGCTCATCAGCTGACAGACCGTTTGAGATGTTAGGATGGACAGCTAATGATGACTACATTAATTATTCAACAGGGTCTTTGGTCTGGTCTGGGTGGACTAAAACACCCTGTCCCCTGGGAAACTCTATCTCTCTGTCTCTCTCCATGTCCCCCGGGTGTCATTAACTCAGGTGGATGGAGGCTTTGTAGGCACAACAACCCACCATGGGATGATGGGAGGTGTGTGTGTGTGTGTGTGTGTGTGTGTGTGTGTGTGTGTGTGTGTGTCTGTAGACAAAAAAGGGGCCTAGACAGCTACCCTGGGGAATTCCTGATTCTACCTGGATTATTTTGGAGAGGCTTCCATTAAAGAACACCCTCTGTGTTCTGTTAGACAGGTAACTCTTCATCCACATTATAGCAGGGGGTGTAAAGCCATAACACCCTCTGTGTTCTGTTAGACAGGTAACTCTTCATCCACATTATAGCAGGGGGTGTAAAGCCATAACACCCTCTGTGTTCTGTTAGACAGGTAACTCTTCATCCACGTTATAGCAGGGGGTGTAAAGCCATAACACATATGTTATTCCAGCAGCAGACTATGATCCATAATATCAAAAGACGCACTAAAATGTCTAACATTCAGCCCCCACAATCTTTTTATCATCAATTTCTCTCAACCAATCATTATGTAGCCTTAAGCTAAAGCCACCAAAGTTCACACAGCTCACACACACTAATGGGAGAGGAGAACACACTCTCTCAGTGATGGGTCTAATGGGAGAGGAGAACACACTCTCTCAGTGATGGGTCTAATGGGAGAGGAGAACACACTCTCTCAGTGATGGGTCTAATGGGAGAGGAGAACACACTCTCTCAGTGATGGGTCTAATGGGAGAACAGAACACACTCTCTCAGTGATGGGTCTAATGGGAGAGGAGAACACACACTCTCAGTGATGGGTCTAATGGGAGAGGAGAACACACTCTCTCAGTGATGGGTCTAATGGGAGAGGAGAACACACTCTCTCAGTGATGGGTCTAATGGGAGAACAGAACACACTCTCTCAGTGATGGGTCTAATGGGAGAACAAAACACACTCTCTCAGTGATGGGTCTAGAGGAGAACACACTCTCTCAGTGATGGGTCTAGAGGAGAACACACTCTCTCAGTGATGGGTCTAATGGGAGAGGAGAACACACACTCTCAGTGATGGGTCTAATGGGAGAGGAGAACACACTCTCTCAGTGATGGGTCTAATGGGAGAGGAGAACACACTCTCTCAGTGATGGGTCTAATGGGAGAACAGAACACACTCTCTCAGTGATGGGTCTAATGGGAGAACAGAACACACTCTCTCAGTGATGGGTCTAATGGGAGAGGAGAACACACTCTCTCAGTGATGGGTTCTAATGGGAGAACAGAACACACTCTCTCAGTGATGGGTCTAATGGGAGAACAGAACACACTCTCCCAGTGATGGGTCTAATGGGAGAGGAGAACACACTCTCTCAGTGATGGGTCTAATGGGAGAGGAGAACACACTCTCTCAGTGATGGGTCTAATGGGAGAGGAGAACACACTCTCTCAGTGATGGGTCTAATGGGAGAGGAGAACACACTCTCTCAGTGATGGGTCTAATGGGAGAGGAGAACACACTCTCTCAGTGATGGGTTCTAATGGGAGAGGAGAACACACTCTCTCAGTGATGGGTCTAATGGGAGAACAGAACACACTCTCTCAGTGATGGGTCTAGAGGAGAACACACTCTCTCAGTGATGGGTCTAGAGGAGAACACACTCTCTCAGTGATGGGTCTAGAGGAGAACACACTCACTCAGTGATGGGTCTAATGGGAGAGGAGAACACACTCTCTCAGTGATGGGTCTAATGGGAGAGGAGAACACACTCTCTCAGTGATGGGTCTAATGGGAGAACAGAACACACTCTCTCAGTGATGGGTCTAATGGGAGAGGAGAACACACTCTCTCAGTGATGGGTCTAATGGGAGAGGAGAACACACTCTCTCAGTGATGGGTCTAATGGGAGAGGAGAACACATTCTCTCAGTGATGGGTCTAATAGGAGAGGAGAACACACTCTCTCAGTGATGGGTTCTAATGGGAGAGGAGAACACACTCTCTCAGTGATGGGTCTAATGGGAGAACAGAACACACTCTCTCAGTGATGGGTCTAATGGGAGAACACACTCTCTCAGTGATGGGTCTAATGGGAGAGGAGAACATACTCTCTCAGTGATGGGTCTAATGGGAGAGGAGAACACACTCTCTCAGTGATGGATCTAGAGGAGAACACACTCTCTCAGTGATGGGTCTAATGGGAGAACAGAACACACTCTCTCAGTGATGGGTCTAATGAGAGAACAGAACACACTCTCTCAGTGATGGGTCTAATGGGAGAGGAGAACACTCTCTCAGTGATGGGTCTAGAGGAGAACACACTCTCAGTGATGGGTCGAATGGGAGAGGAGAACACACTCTCTCAGTGATGGGTCTAGAGGAGAACACACTCTCTCAGTGATGGGTCTAATGGGAGAGGAGAACACACTCTCTCAGTGATGGGTCTAATGGGAGAGGAGAACACACTCTCTCAGTGATGGGTCTAATGGGAGAACAGAACACACTCTCTCAGTGATGGGTCTAATGGGAGAACAGAACACAATCTCTCAGTGATGGGTCTAATGGGAGAGGAGAACACACTCTCAGTGATGGGTCTAATGGGAGAACAGAACACACTCTCTCAGTGATGGGTCTAATGGGAGAGGAGAACACACTCTCTCAGTGATGGGTTCTAATGGGAGAACAGAACACACTCTCTCAGTGATGGGTCTAATGGGAGAACACAATCTCTCAGTGATGGGTCTAATGGGAGAGGAGAACACGCTCTCAGTGATGGGTCTAATGGGAGAGGAGAACACACTCTCTCAGTGATGGGTCTAATGGGAGAGGAGAACACACTCTCTCAGTGATGGGTCTAGAGGAGAACACACTCTCTCAGTGATGGGTCTAATGGGAGAGGAGAACACACTCTCTCAGTGATGGGTCTAATGGGAGAACAGAACAGACACACAACCATATGGCCAGGCTCCTGGTTAGGCTCCTGGTTGTGTCCCAAATATCACCCTAATTCCCTATGGGCCTTTGTCAAAAGTAGTGCACTATATAGCGAACAGGGTGCCATAGGGCACTGGTCTAAAGTAGTGCACTATATAGGGTATATGCAGCCATAGGGCTCTGGTCTAAAGTAGTGCACTATATAGGGAATATGCAGCCATAGGGCTCTGGTCTAAAGTAGTGCACTATATAGGGAATAGGGTGCCATAGGGCACTGGTCTAAATTAGTGCACGATATAGCGAACAGGGTGCCATAGGGCACTGGTCTAAAGTAGTGCACTATATAGGAAATATGCAGCCATAGGGCTCTGGTCTAAAGTAGTGCACTATATAAGGAATAGGGTGCCATTGGATCCGGGTCTAAAGTAGTGCACAGTATAGGGACTAGGATGCTATTTGATCCTGGCCTAAAGTAGTGCACTATATAGGGAATAGAGTGCCATTTGAAGCACAGCCCTTGGCCCACTCTGCTCTGCTGTGATTACTCCTCTGCTTGTCCTGTCTCCCCAGGTTAACCTTAGTGCAATGAATAACCAATCAGATCCTTCTCCCTGACGGAATGTGTTTCACAACAGGTTTACTGCTTAAACCAGCCCTAAACCTGCCAAGGGGTGTGTGTGTGTGTGTGTGTGTGTGTGTGTGTGTGTGTGTGTGTGTGTGTGTGTGTGTGTGTGTGTGTGTGTGTGTGTGTGTGTGTGTGTGTGTGAGTGAGAGAGAGAGAGAGAGAGACAGAGAGAGAGAGAGAGAGAGAGGGAGAAAGAGAGAGAGAGAGAGAGAGAGAGAGAGAAAGAGAGAGAAAGAGAGAGACAGAGAGAGACAGAGAGAGATAGAGAGAGAGAGAGAGAGAGAGAGACAGAGAGAGAGCGAGAGAGAGACAGAGAGAGAGCGAGAGAGAGATAGAGAGAGAGAGAAAGATAGAGAGAGAGAGAAGGTGAAATGGGATTGTCTGTCCAACAATGACAGCTGCCCATTGTGTGAAAGGGTAGCAGAGCAGACCTGGCTCTGCCCACGTTTAGCTGAGGAGGCAGTTTCCATAACCTGGTCGCTGGCCACAGGGCTCTGGTCAAAAACAGTGACTATGTGAATATGATGCCATGTGGGATGCAGCCAGACCAGTCAACAGACCAGTCAACAGACTATAAAGGCCCAGGGACAAATAGATCAGTCAGAGAGGTTTAAAACCAGATGCCTGACCTCTTCACACCTCCAGGGGACCAAGCCTTAAATCAAACAAACCAGGACGTTTCCGTTCTCACTGGACCACTACCGTCCTCTTCCTGCCTGAGTCCTGAATGACACCCTAATCCCCTACATAGCCTATGGGCCCTGGTTAAAAGCAGTGCACTTCATAGGGAATAGGGTGCCATTTGTGAGGCAGATCCAGACTCTGGGATCACTCAACACCTGAAGAATCAACTCAACTCCTTTTATTGAGCTGGAACGAGTCACCTTGGCAGAAGCTTCTATATTTATCCATCATTTTCCGAGATATTGTTCCCCAAAGGAAGTGTTGATTCACTCACTGGGGCCCATTTGGACGACGGTTCAAAGACGATTGGACGACAGAACTGGCTGTAATAATGATGGAGATGTCCATGATTCTAGAGAGGTCAAGTCCCCACTCAGATAAAGCTTACAAGCAGGACAAAACATACTAGCTAAGAGAGGACATGTTATTTCAACCAATAAAAAAAAAAATACCTAGAAATAACCCAGATCATGACAACTACACATTCCTATTGGGCAACCAGAGAACAATAGAACACTGCAATAATAGATACCATAGCAACCGTGATCACAGCAACCGTAATCATAGCAACCGTAATCCTCAAAAGAGATGATTGTCAGAGATAAGAAGTCTCTTGTTGAAGAGGTCTACTGTGGACATGCTGTCACAACACATCGAGGGTTGCAACACATCTCGGTCAAGGCTCATCACATTCCTGTTTGTGTATCAGCTTGGGGAGATAACGCGGTAGGAAAACCAACACTGAGCCCAAATTGACTGAGCGAAAATCTGAAAACCACCACCACCACGGAGAAAAGGATGGAACATCATAACGAGACGCTCGCAGAATTCTGCAAAAAAATATCCTCCGTGTGTAACGTAAAAACAGCAAATAACGCGCGCAGAGCGGCTTTACACAGATACCCGCTAATTATCAAAATGCAGAAAAGAGACAAATTCTATAACCACCTAAAAGGAAGCGATTCCCAAACCTTCCATAACAAAGCCATCACCTACAGAGAGATGAACCTGGAGAAGAGTCCCCTAAGATGGCTGTTCAACCAGATGACAGATGGCTGTTCAACCAGATGACTGATGGCTGTTCAACCAGATGACTGATGGCTGTTCAACCAGATGACTGATGGCTGTTCAACCAGATGACTGATGGCTGTTCTACCAGATGACAGATGGCTGTTCTACCAGATGACAGATGGCTGTTCTACCAGATGACTGATGGCTGTTCTTCCAGATGGCTGTTCTGCCAGGTGGCTGTTCTACCAGATGGCTGTTCTACCAGATGACTGATGGCTGTTCAACCAGATGACTGATGGCTGTTCTACCAGATGACAGATGGCTGTTCAACCAGATGACTGATGGCTGTTCTACCAGATGACAGATGGCTGTTCTTCCAGATGGCTGTTCTGCCAGGTGGCTGTTCTACCAGATGGCTGTTCTACCAGATGGCTGTTCTACCGGCGGTCTACATCACTACCAGATGGCTGTTCTACCAGATGGATGTTCTACCAGATGGATGTTCTACCAGATGGCTGTTCTACCAGATGGCTATTCTACCAGATGGCTGTTCTTCCAGAAGGCTGTTATTCCAGATGGCTGTTCTCCTAAATGTTATGGGGTGCTCCTAAATGTTATGGGGTGCTCCTAAATGTTATGTGGTGCTCCTAAATGTTATGCGGTGCTCCTAAATGTTATGTGGTGCTCCTAAATGTTATGCATAACAGACCAGAACCCTATTCCCTATATAGTGGTACTACTATAGACCACATCCCTATTCCCTATATAGTGGTACTACTATAGACCAGAGCCCTATTCCCTATATAGTGGTACTACTATAGACCAGAGCTCTATTCCCTATATAGTGGTACTACTATAGACCAGAGCTCTATTCCCTATATAGTGGTACTACTATAGACCAGAGCCCTATTCCCTATATAGTGGTACTACTATAGACCAGAGCCCTATTCCCTATATAGTGGTACTACTATAGACCACAGCCCTATTCCCTATATAGTGGTACTACTATAGACCAGAACCCTATTCCCTATATAGTGGTACTACTATAGACCACAGCCCTATTCCCTATATAGTGGTACTACTATAGACCAGAGCCCTATTCCCTATACAGTGGTACTACTATAGACCAGAGCCCTATTCCCTATATAGTGGTACTACTATAGACCAGGGCCCTATTCCCTATATAGTGGTACTACTATAGACCAGAGCCCTATTCCTATATAGTGGTACTACTATAGACCAGAGCCCTATTCCCTATATAGTGGTACTACTATAGACCAGGGCCCTATTCCCTATATAGTGGTACTACTATAGACCAGAGCCCTATTCCCTATATAGTGGTACTACTATAGACCAGAGCTCTATTCCCTATATAGTGGTACTACTATAGACCAGAGCCCTATTCCCTATATAGTGGTACTACTATAGACCAGAGCCCTATTCCCTATATAGTGGTACTACTATAGACCAGAGCCCTATTCCCTATATAGTGGTACTACTATAGACCAGAGTCCTATTCCCTATATAGTGTTACTACTATAGACCAGGGCCCTATTCCCTATATAGTGGTACTACTATAGACCAGAGCCCTATTCCCTATATAGTGGTACTACTATAGACCAGAGCCCTATTCCCTATATAGTGGTACTACTATAGACCAGAGCCCTATTCCCTATATAGTGGTACTACTATAGACCAGAGCCCTATTCCCTATATAGTGGTACTACTATAGACCAGAGCCCTATTCCCTATATAGTGGTACTACTATAGACCAGAGCCCTATTCCCTATATAGTGGTACTACTATAGACCCTCTCTCTCTCCCAGGATCTGTGGAAACGTTCCCTCTCTATTTCTCTCTCTGTATGTTGCTGTTTGTCTCTCCCTCTCTGATTTCATACACAGCTGACATCGACTGCATCATCTAATAATGACTTGTAATGCGACTCAGTAGGTTGAACCCAGCTCTGCCACATACCAAGCAGACACAAATACCCTTCAAGACTTCAAGGCCGAGGTATACTCCCTCACAAGGCCCAAGTCCAATATATATTTCCACGGTAGTAAAGACATGGGATAATCCTCTCCTCTGCAGTACTGCTCTTGGTTTGGCTTCATGCTAATCTCTACTCCTCCTGTCAACAGGCCTTGAAACAAAAGACTGGAATCCTCAAGTGTGGAATTCAAGTTTACCTCCTAAAATACAGGCCGTTAATCTTCCCTGACAAGGAAAGTCATAATCAAACGAGTAAAAACACCGTCTCCTCGCTATTGTCCCAAGTATAGAAAAGCCCCGGCTGGTTTTCAGTGAAGGGAATCAGGAACCCCTTTAGAAACTCGACAGAAAAGTTGGGACTCAAAAGTGATTACAGAAACTAAATCTTTCCGAGATCATTTGATGTCTCAGAAGTAGCTAACTAAAATACTTTTAAAACCAAACCCAAACGTCAAACTAATCTTTTAACTGCTCTTCGGAAACTCAGTCTAAAACAGCCCTCTATTCCCTACAAGGGGCCCTGAGCTCTGGTCTGAAGGAGTGCACTATGTAGGGAATAGGGAGCCATTTGGGCCCTGGTCTGAAGGAGTGCACTATGTAGGGAATAGGGTTCCATAGGGCTCTGGTCTGAAGGAGTGCACTATGTAGGGAATAGGGAGCCATTTGGGCCCTGGTCTGAAGGAGTGCACTATGTAGGGAATAGGGTTCCATAGGGCTCTGGTCTGAAGGAGTGCACTATGTAGGGAATAGGGAGCCACTTGGGCCCTCGTTTTCCTCTCCAGCGGCTGAATGTATCATGAGGCAGTTAGATGATGTCTCTCTCCAGACTCTCTGCCACATCTCTCTGTACTGATCTGAGAACGACAGCAGTGTATAAAGTAATCGCCTT
Organism: Oncorhynchus tshawytscha; assembly: GCF_018296145.1. NCBI lineage: Eukaryota > Metazoa > Chordata > Actinopteri > Salmoniformes > Salmonidae > Oncorhynchus > Oncorhynchus tshawytscha. Next base: position 171,018 of record NW_024609531.1, read on the forward strand.
CCCTCATCAACATCAAAGTCTCCCTCCCTCCTTCCTTCCCTCCCTCCCTCATTCCTTCCCTCTTTCCAGTAAGCTGCCAGGGCTCCGCTCGCTGTGGCTCCACTACAATACCTAGTGGGCTCCTGGCGTCCGGTCAGCGGTGGATTGGGGCTAAAGTCTGGGCTATTGAAAGCAAGGTGTGTCTCCGTACGTACGGCTCCCGGTGTGAAAGCTCTGCTGTGTCTGGGAAGTTGCCGGGGTCAAACCCAGCAGGATGTGACAACATGAGGTTCACGTGGGTCGGAGCTGACTGATATCAGGCAGGCCCAGAGCCAGAGAAGGCTGGCGGAAGATGGCTGGAAACAAACAGGCAGACAGACCGACTGGCAGACTTTAATGAGATTGATGAGGGGAAGAGCTTCATGGGGGAAAGAGCTTCATGGGGAGAGCCTCATGGGGGGGGAAGAGCTTCATGGGGGAGAGCTTCATGGGGGAAAGAGCTTCATGGGGGAAAGAGCTTCATGGGGGAAAGAGCTTCATGGGGGGAAAGAGCTTCATGGGGGGAAAGAGCTTCATGGGGGAAAGAGCTTCATGGACCTGTTGGTTTCCATGGAGACATATCCAACTACCTCAACACCTGTTGGTTTCCATGGAGACATATCCAACTACCTCAACACCTGTTGGTTTCCATGGAGACATATCCAACTACCTCAACACCTGTTGGTTTCCATGGAGACATATCCAACTACCTCAACGGTACTAGTCACAAAGATACCATGTCCACATTATTTACTCATCAAAGATATCATGTCCACACAGTATTTACTCATCAAAGATATCATGTCCACACAGTATTTACTAATCACAAGGATACCATGTCCACAGTATTAACTCATCACAAAGATACCATGTCCACACAGTATTTACTAATCACAAAGATACCATGTCCACAGTATTTACTAAACACAAAGATACCATGTCCACACAGTATTTACTAATCACAAAGATACCATGTCCACAGTATTTACTAATCAAAGATACCATGTCCACAGTATTTACTAATCACAAAGATACCATGTCCACAGTATTTACTAATCACAAAGATACCATGTCCACACAGTATTTACTAATCACAAAAATACCATGTCCACAGTATTTACTCATCACAAAGATACCATGTCCACAGTATTTACTCATCACAAAGATACCATGTCCACAGTATTTACTCATCACAAAGATACCATGTCCACAGTATTTACTAATCAAAGATACCATGTCCACAGTATTTACTAATCAAAGATACCATGTCCACAGTATTTACTCATCAAAGATACCATGTCCACACAGTATTTACTCATCAAAGATACCATGTCCACACAGTATTTACTAATCACAAAGATACCATGTCCACAGTTCTTACTAAACACAAAGATACCATGTCCACAGTATTTACTCATCAAAGATACCATGTCCACACAGTATTTACTAATCACAAAGATACCATGTCCACAGTTCTTACTAAACACAAAGATACCATGTCCACACAGTATTTACTCATCAAAGATACCATGTCCACACAGTATTTACTAATCACAAAGATACCATGTCCACAGTTCTTACTAAACACAAAGATACCATGTCCACAGTATTTACTCATCAAAGATACCATGTCCACACAGTATTTACTCATCACAAAGATACCATGTCCACAGTATTTACTAATCAAAGATACCATGTCCACAGTATTTACTAATCAAAGATACCATGTCCACAGTATTTACTAATCAAAGATACCATGTCCACAGTATTTACTCATCAAAGATACCATGTCCACTATGGGGCTCCCGAGTGACGCAGTGGTCTAAGGCACTGCATCTCAGCTCTTGAGGCGTCACTACAGACGCTCTGGTTCGAATCCAGGCTGTATCACAACCGGCCGTGATTGGGAGTCTCATAGGGCGGCGCACAATTGGCCCAGCGTCATCCGGGGTTTGGTCGGTGTAGGCCCGTCATTGTAAATAAGAACTTGTTCTTAACTGACTTGCCTAGTTAAATAAATAAACAAAATAAAAAATCCACAGTCTAGTTTGGGAATGTGTTTGAGTGTTTCAACCAGCGTGACCAGGTCATTAGGCCAGGTCACATGGTTCTAACCCTGTCCATCCCATCAGTACGGTCTCTCTCTCTCGGTACACCCCTCTGTCCCAGAGGAGATATTCTGGAAGCACCCTGTCCACCCCAACCCCCTTCATACCAGAGACAGAGGTGATGTATCTGCACTTATATAAATCACTAGGGAGTTCACTGCCTCCACCTCAACTCTAACCCTGACCCCTCTCCACCACGGCCCTAATCCCTTCATCCCCTGACTCCTCAGCCCTGCTCTGCTGCCTTTCAGCCTCCACAAGTCTGGTTGGATCTGCCTTTCAGCCCCCTGACAAGGCCCTGCTCTGCTGCCTTTCAGCCCCCGACAAGGCCCTGCTCTGCTGCCTTTCAGCCCCGACAAGGCCCTGCTCTGCTGCCTTTCAGCCCCTGACAAGGCCCTGCTCTGCTGCCTTTCAGCCCCCGACAAGGCCCTGCTCTGCTGCCTTTCAGCCCCTGACAAGGCCCTGCTCTGCTGCCTTTCAGCCCCTGACAAGGCCCTGCTCTGCTGCCTTTCAGCCCCTGACAAGGCCCTGCTCTGCTGCCTTTCAGCCCCCGACAAGGCCCTGCTCTGCTGCCTTTCAGCCCCTGACAAGGCCCTGCTCTGCTGCCTTTCAGCCCCTGACAAGGCCCTGCTCCTGCCTTTCAGCCCCTGACAAGGCCCTGCTCTGCTCTGCATTCCTGCTTTTACTGTCATCTGCTTTCAGGGAGGATTTGAGCCATCACACTTCTTCAATCAATATGTCTTTCAGCCTCCCTCCGCCCTTCACTTCCTCCTGTCATCCTCTCCAACAATTTAGACAGAGCTGACACCATGTTTACAATCAGTCAGTCAGTGTCCTATATCACCATGTTTACAATCAGTGTCCTATATCACCATGTTTACAATCAGTCAGTCTGTGTCCTATATCACCATGTTAACAATCAGTCAGTCAGTGTCCTATATCACCGTGTTTACAATCAGTCAGTCAGTGTCCTATATCACCATGTTAACAATCAGTCAGTCAGTGTCCTATATCACCATGTTAACAATCAGTCAGTCAGTGTCCTATATCACCATGTTAACAATCAGTCAGTCAGTGTCCTATATCACCATGTTTACAATCAGTCAGTCAGTGTCCTATATCACCATGTTAACAATCAGTCAGTCAGTGTCCTATATCACCGTGTTTACAATCAGTCAGTGTAGTATATCACCGTGTTTACAATCAGTCAGTGTCCTATATCACCGTGTTTACAATCAGTCAGTGTCCTATATCACCATGTTAACAATCAGTCAGTCAGTGTCCTATATCACCAGTGTCCTATATCACCGTGTTTACAATCAGTCAGTGTAGTATATCACCGTGTTTACAATCAGTCAGTGTCCTATATCACCGTGTTTACAATCAGTCAGTGTCCTATATCACCATGTTAACAATCAGTCAGTCAGTGTCCTATATCACCATGTTTACAATCAGTCAGTGTCCTATATCACCGTGTTTACAATCAGTCAGTCTGTGTCCTATATCACCATGTTTACAATCAGTCAGTGTCCTATATCACCGTGTTTACAATCAGTCAGTCTGTGTCCTATATCACCGTGTTTACAATCAGTCAGTCTGTGTCCTATATCACCATGTTAACAATCAGTCAGTCAGTGTCCTATATCACCATGTTTACAATCAGTCAGTCAGTGTCCTATATCACCATGTTTACATTCAGTCAGTCAGTGTCCTATATCACCATGTTTACAATCAGTCAGTCAGTGTCCTATATCACCATGTTTACAATCAGTCAGTCAGTGTCCTATATCACCATGTTTACAATCAGTCAGTGTCCTATATCACCATGTTTACAATCAGTCAGTCAGTGTCCTATATCACCATGTTTACAATCAGTCAGTGTCCTATATCACAATGTTAACAATCAGTCAGTCAGTGTCCGATATCACCATGTTTACAATCAGTCAGTGTCCTATATCACCGTGTTTACAATCAGTCAGTCAGTGTCCTATATCACCATGTTAACAATCAGTCAGTCAGTGTCCTATATCACCGTGTTTACAATCAGTCAGTCAGTGTCCTATATCACCATGTTAACAATCAGTCAGTCAGTGTCCTATATCACCGTGTTTACAATCAGTCAGTCTGTGTCCTATATCACCATGTTTACAATCAGTCAGTCAGTGTCTTATATCACCATGTTTACAATCAGTCAGTCAGTGTCCTATATCACCATGTTTACAATCAGTCAGTCAGTGTCCCTATATCACCATGTTTACAATCAGTCAGTGTAGTATATCTTGAAGCACTTGAGTAGGGAGGGGTAGTAGAGAGAGAGTCAGAGCAGACTACAGTCTAGAGGTTAGAGAGTCAGAGCAGACTACAGTCTAGAGGTTAGTCAGAGCAGACTACAGTCTAAAGGTTAGAGTCAGAGCAGACTACAGTCTAGAGGTTAGAGTCAGAGCAGACTTCAGTCTAGAGGTTAGAGAGTCAGAGCAGACTACAGTCTAGAGGTTAGTCAGAGCAGACTACAGTCTAAAGGTTAGAGTCAGAGCAGACTTCAGTCTAGAGGTTAGAGTCAGACAGACTACAGTCTAGAGGTTAGTCAGAGCAGACTACAGTCTAAAGGTTAGAGTCAGAGCAGACTACAGTTTTGAGGTTAGAGAGTCAGAGCAGACTACAGTCTAGAGGTTAGAGAGTCAGAGCAGACTACAGTCTAGAAGTTAGAGTCAGAGCAGACTACAGTTTTGAGGTTAGAGTCAGAGCAGACTACAGTTTTGAGGTTAGAGAGTCAGAGCAGACTACAGTCTAGAGGTTAGAGAGTCAGAGCAGACTACAGTCTAGAAGTTAGAGTCAGAGCAGACTACAGTTTTGAGTTTAGAGTCAGAGCAGACTACAATCTAGAGGTTAGAGTCATAGCAGACGACAGTCTAGAGGTTAGAGTCAGAGCAGACTACAGTCTAAAGGTTAGAGTCAGATCAGACTACAGTCTAGAGGTTAGAGAGTCAGAGCAGACTACAGTCTAAAGGTTAGAGTCAGAGCAGACTTCAGTCTAGAGGTTAGAGTCAGAGCAGACTACAATCTAGAGGTTAGAGTCAGAGCAGACTACAGTCTAAAGGTTAGAGTCAGAGCAGACTTCAGTCTAGAGATTAGAGTCATAGCAGACTACAGTATAGAGGTTAGAGTCAGCGCAGACTACAGTTTTGAGGTTAGAGAGTCAGAGCAGACTACAGTCTAAAGGTTAGAATCAGAGCAGACTACAGTCTAAAGGTTAGAGTCAGAGCAGACTACAATCTAGAGGTTAGAGTCAGAGCAGACTACAGTATAGAGGTTAGAGTCAGCGCAGACTACAGTTTTGAGGTTAGAGAGTCAGAGCAGACTACAGTCTAAAGGTTAGAATCAGAGCAGACTACAGTCTAGAGGTTGGAGTCATAGCAGACTACAGTATAGAGGTTAGAGTCAGAGCAGAATACAGTCTAGAGGTTAGAATCAGAGCAGACTACAGTCTAGAGGTTAGAGTCAGAGCAGACTACAGTGTAAAGATTAGAATCAGAGCAGACTACAGTCTAGAGGTTAGAGAGTCAGAGCAGACTACAGTCTAGAGGTTAGAGTCAGAGCAGACTTCAGTCTAGAGGTTAGAGAGTCAGAGCAGACTACAGTCTAGAGGTTAGAGTCAGAGCAGACTTCAGTCTAGAGGTTAGAGTCAGAGCAGACTACAGTTTTGAGTTTAGAGTCAGAACAGACTACAATCTAGAGGTTAGAGTCATAGCAGACTACAGTCTAGAGGTTAGAGAGTCAGATCAGACTACAGTCTAGAGGTTAGAGTCAGAGCAGACTACAGTCTAAAGGTTAGAGAGTCAGACAGACTACAGTCTAGAGGTTAGAGAGTCAGAGCAGACTACAGTCTAGAGGTTAGAGTCAGAGCAGACTACAGTCTAAAGGTTAGAGAGTCAGACAGACTACAGTCTAGAGGTTAGAGAGTCAGAGCAGACTACAGTCTAGAGGTTAGAGAGTCAGAGCAGACTACAGTCTAGAGGTTAGAGAGTCAGAGCAGACTACAGTCTAGAGGTTAGAGAATCAGAGCAGACTACAGTCTAGAGGTTAGAGTCAGACAGACTACAATCTAGAGGTTAGAGAGTCAGAGCAGACTACAGTCTAAAGGTTAGAGAGTCAGACAGACTTCAGTCTAGAGGTTAGAGAGTCAGAGCAGACTACAGTTTTGAGGTTAGAGAGTCAGAGCAGACTACAGTTTTGAGGTTAGAGAGTCAGAGCAGACTACAGTCTAAAGGTTAGAGTCAGAGCAGACTACAGTCTAAAGATTCGAATCAGAGCAGAATCAGTCAGAGCAGACTACAGTCTAGAGGTTAGTCAGAGCAGACTTCAGTCTAGAGGTTAGAGAGTCAGAGCAGACTACAGTCTAGAGGTTAGAGTCAGAGCAGACTTACAGTCTAGAGGTTAGACTACAGTCAGAGCAGACTACAGTCTAGAGGTTAGAGAGTCAGAGCAGACTACAGTCTAGAGGTTAGAGTCAGAGCAGACTACAGTCTAAAGGTTAGAGAGTCAGACAGACTACAGTCTAGAGGTTAGAGAGTCAGAGCAGACTACAGTCTAGAGGTTAGAGTCAGAGCAGACTACAGTCTAAGGTTAGAGAGTCAGACAGACTACAGTCTAGAGGTTAGAGAGTCAGAGCAGACTACAGTCTAGAGGTTAGAGAGTCAGAGCAGACTACAGTCAGAGCAGACTACAGTCTAAAGGTTTCAGAGCAGACTTCAGTCTAGAGGTTAGAGAGTCAGAGCAGACAGAGTCAGAGCAGACTACAGTCTAAAGGTTAGAGTCAGAGCAGACTACAGTCTAGAGGTTAGAGTCAGAGCAGACTTCAGCAGACTACAGTTTGAGGTTAGAGAGTCAGAGCAGACTACAGTCTAGAGGTTAGAGTCAGAGCAGACTACAGTCTAAGAGTTCAGTCAGAGCAGACTACAGTCTAGAGGTTTAGAGTCAGAGCAGACTACAGTCTAGAGGTTAGAGAGTCAGAGCAGACTACAGTCTAGAGGTTAGTCAGAGTCAGAGAGCAGACTACAGTCTAGAGGTTAGAGAGTCAGAGCAGACTACAGTTTTGAGGTTAGAGAGTCAGAGCAGACTACAGTCTAGAGGTTAGAGAGTCAGACAGACTACAGCCTAGAGGTTAGAGAGTCAGAGCAGACTACAGTCTAGAGGTTAGAGAGTCAGAGCAGACTACAGTCTAAAGGTTAGAGTCAGAGCAGACTACAGTCTAAAGGTTAGAGACAGAGCAGACTTCAGTCTAGAGGTTAGAGAGTCAGACAGACTACAGCCTAGAGGTTAGAGAGTCAGAGCAGACTACAGTCTAGAGGTTAGAGAGTCAGAGCAGACTACAGATTTGAGGTTAGAGAGTCAGAGCAGACTACAGTCTAGAGGTTAGAGAGTCAGACAGACTACAGCCTAGAGGTTAGAGAGTCAGAGCAGACTACAGTCTAGAGGTTAGAGAGTCAGAGCAGACTACAGTTTTGAGGTTAGAGAGTCAGAGCAGACTACAGTCTAGAGGTTAGAGAGTCAGACAGACTACAGCCTAGAGGTTAGAGAGTCAGAGCAGACTACAGTTTTGAGGTTAGAGAGTCAGAGCAGACTACAGTCTAGAGGTTAGAGTCAGAGCAGACTACAGTCTAAAGGTTAGAGTCAGAGCAGACTTCAGTCTAGAGGTTAGAGTCAGAGCAGACTACAGTCTAGAGGTTAGAGTCAGAGCAGACTACAGTCTAAAGGTTAGAGTCAGAGCAGACTTCAGTCTAGAGGTTAGAGTCAGAGTAGACTACAGTCTAGAGGTTAGAGTCAGAGCAGACTTCAGCCTAGAGGTTAGAGTCAGAGCAGACTACAGTCTAGAGGTTAGAGTCAGAGCAGACTTCAGCCTAGAGGTTAGAGTCAGAGCAGACTACAGTCTAAAGGTTAGAGAGTCAGAGCAGACTACAGTCTAAAGGTTAGAGTCAGAGCAGACTACAGTCTAAAGGTTAGAGTCAGAGCAGACTACAGTCTAAAGGTTAGAGTCAGAGCAGACTTCAGTCTAGAGGTTAGAGTCAGAGCAGACTACAGTCTAGAGGTTAGAGTCAGAGCAGACTTCAGCCTAGAGGTTAGAGTCAGAGCAGACTAGAGTCTAGAGGTTAGAGTCAGAGCAGACTTCAGCCTAGAGGTTAGAGTCAGAGCAGACTACAGCCTAGAGGTTAGAGTCAGAGCAGACTACAGTCTAAAGGTTAGAGAGTCAGAGCAGACTACAGTCTAAAGGTTAGAGAGTCAGACAGACTTCAGTCTAGAGGTTAGAGAGTCAGACAGACTACAGTTTTGAGTTTAGAGTCAGAGCAGACTACAATCTAGAGGTTAGAGTCATAGCAGACTACAGTCTAGAGGTTAGAGTCAGAGCAGACTACAGTCTAAAGGTTAGAGTCAGAGCAGACTTCAGTCTAGAGGTTAGAGTCAGAGCAGACTACAGTCTAGAGGTTAGAGTCAGAGCAGACTACAGTCTAAAGGTTAGAGTCAGAGCAGACTTCAGTCTAGAGGTTAGAGAGTCAGACAGACTACAGCCTAGAGGTTAGAGAGTCAGAGCAGACTACAGTCTAGAGGTTAGAGAGTCAGAGCAGACTACAGTTTTGAGGTTAGAGAGTCAGAGCAGACTACAGTCTAGAGGTTAGAGAGTCAGAGCAGACTACAGTCTAGAGGTTAGAGAGTCAGAGCAAACTACAGTCTAGAGGTTAGAGTCAGAGCAGACTACAGTCTAAAGGTTAGAATCAGAGCAGACTACAGTCTAGAGGTTGGAGTCATAGCAGACTACAGTATAGAGGTTAGAGTCAGAGCAGAATACAGTCTAGAGGTTAGAATCAGAGCAGACTTCAGTCTAGAGGTTAGAGAGTCAGAGCAGACTACAGTTTTGAGGTTAGAGAGTCAGAGCAGACAACAGTTTTGAGGTTAGAGAGTCAGAGCAGACTACAGTCTAAAGGTTAGAGTCAGAGCAGACTACAGTCTAAAGATTCGAATCAGAGCAGACTACAGTCTAGAGGTAAGAGAGTCAGAGCAGACTACAGTCTAGAGGTTAGAGTCAGAGCAGACTTCAGTCTAGAGGTTAGAGAGTCAGAGCAGACTACAGTCTAGAGGTTAGAGTCAGAGCAGACTACAGTCTAGAGGTTAGAGTCAGAGCAGACTACAGTCTAAGGTTAGGTCAGACAGACTACAGAGAGTCAGAGCAGACTACAGTCTAGAGGTTAGAGCAGTCAGAGCAGACTACAGTCTAGAGGTTAGAGTCAGAGCAGACTACAGTCTAAAGGTTAGAGAGTCAGAGCAGACTACAGTCTAGAGGTTAGAGAGTCAGAGCAGACTACAGTCTAGAGGTTAGAGAGTCAGAGCAGACTACAGTCTAGAGGTTAGAGACTACAGTCAGAGCAGACTACAGTCTAGAGGTTAGAGAGTCAGAGCAGACTACAGTCTAGTCAGAGCAGTCTAGAGGTTAGAGAGTCAGAGCAGACTACAGTCAGTCAGAGCAGACTCAGTCTAGAGGTTAGAGAGTCAGAGCAGACTACAGTGTTGAGGTTAGAGAGTCAGAGCAGACTACAGTTTTGAGGTTAGAGAGTCAGAGCAGACTACAGTCTAGAGGTTAGAGTCAGAGCAGACTACAGTCTAAAGCAGTTAGAGTCAGAGCAGACTACAGTCTAGAGGTTAGAGAGTCAGAGCAGACTACAGTCTAGAGGTTAGAGTCAGAGCAGACTACAGTCTAGAGGTTAGAGAGTCAGAGCAGACTACAGTCAGACTACAGTCTAGAGGTTAGAGTCAGAGCAGACTTCAGTCTAGAGGTTAGAGTCAGAGCAGACTACAGTCTAGAGGTTAGAGTCAGAGCAGACTACAGTCTAAGGAGGTTAGCAGAGTCAGAGCAGACTACAGTCTAGAGGTTAGAGAGTCAGAGCAGACTACAGTCTAGAGGTTTAGAGTCAGAGCAGACTACAGTTTTGAGGTTAGAGTCAGAGCAGACTACAGTCTAGAGGTTAGAGAGTCAGAGCAGACTACAGTCTAGAGGTTAGAGAGTCAGAGCAGACTACACAGTCAGAGCAGACTCAGAGCAGACTACAGTCTAGAGGTTAGAGTCAGAGCAGTTCAGTCTAGAGGTTAGAGTCAGAGCAGACTACAGTCTAAGAGGTTAGAGTCAGAGCAGACTACAGTCTCAAAGACTTCAGTTAGTTAGAGTCAGAGCAGACTTCAGTCTAGAGGTTAGAGTCAGAGCAGACTACAGTCTAGAGCAGTTAGAGAGTCAGAGCAGACAGACTACAGTCTAGAGGTTAGAGTCAGAGCAGACTACAGTCAGTCACAAAGGTTAGAGAGTCAGAGCAGACTACAGTCTAGAGGTTAGAGTCAGAGCAGTTAGAGTCAGAGCAGACTACAGTCTAAAGGTTAGAGTCAGAGCAGACTACAGTCTAGAGGTTAGAGTCAGAGCAGACTACAGTCTAGAGGTTAGAGTCAGAGCAGACTACAGTCTAGAGGTTAGAGTCAGAGCAGACTACAGTCAGTCAGAGCAGACTACAGTCTAAAGGTTAGAGTCAGAGCAGACTACAGTCTAGAGGTTAGAGTCAGAGCAGACTACAGTTAGAGGTTAGAGTCAGAGCAGACTACAGTCTAGAGTCAGAGCAGTTAGAGGTTAGAGTCAGAGCAGACTACAGTCAGTTTAGAGGTTAGTTAGAGTCAGAGCAGACTACAGTCTAGAGAGTCAGAGCAGACTACAGTCTTCAGAGCAGACTACAGTCAGAGTCAGACTACAGTCAGTCAGAGCAGACTCTAGTTTAGAGTCAGAGCAGACTACAGTCAGAGTCAGAGCAGACTACAGTCTAGAGGTTAGAGTCAGAGCAGACTACAGTCTAGAGGTTAGAGTCAGAGCAGACTACAGTCTAGAGGTTAGAGAGTCAGAGCAGACTACAGTCTAGAGGTTAGAGTCAGAGCAGACTACAGTCTAGAGGTTAGAGTCAGAGCAGACTAGGTTAGAGTCAGAGCAGACTACAGTCTAGAGGTTAGAGTCAGACAGACTTCAGTCTAGAGGTTAGAGTCAGAGCAGACTACTAGAGGTTAGAGTCAGAGCAGTCTAAGGTTAGAGAGTCAGACAGACTACAGTCTAGAGGTCAGCAGACTACAGTCTAGAGGTTAGAGAGTCAGACAGACTACAGTCTAGAGGTTAGAGAGTCAGACAGACTACAGTTTTGAGTTTAGAGTCAGAGCAGGTCAGAGCAGACTTCAGTCTAGAGGTTAGAGTCAGAGCAGACTACAGTCTAGAGGTTTCAGAGCAGAGTCTATCAGTCTAGAGGTTAGAGTCAGACAGACTACAGTCTTTTCAGAGCAGACTACAGTAGAGAGTCAGACAGTTAGGTTAGAGTCAGAGCAGACTACAGTCTAGGGTCAGAGTCAGAGCAGACTACAGTTTTAGGTTAGAGAGTAGCAGACTACATCTAGAGGTTAGAGAGTCAGAGCAGACTACAGTCTAGAGGTTAGAGAATCAGAGCAGACTACAGTCTAGAGGTTAGATCAGACAGACTACAGTCTAGAGGTTAGAGAGTCAGAGCAGACTACAGTCTAAAGGTTAGAGAGTCAGACAGACTACAGTCTAGAGGTTATCTACTATTTAGTACCATGCACAGACAGGGTCACAGAGATAATCTACTATTTAGTACCATGCACAGACAGGGTCACAGAGATAATCTACTATTTAGTACCATGCACAGACAGGGTCACAGAGATAATCTACTATTTAGTACCATGCACAGACAGGGTCACAGAGATAATCTACTATTTAGTACCATGCACAGACAGGGTCACAGAGATAATCTACTATTTAGTACCATGCACAGACAGGGTCACAGAGATAATCTACTATTTAGTACCATGCACAGAGTCACAGAGATAATCTACTATTTAGTACCATGCACAGACAGGGTCACAGAGATAATCTACTATTTAGTACCATGCACAGACAGGGTCACAGAGATAATCTACTATTTAGTACCATGCACAGACAGGGTCACAGAGATAACCTACTATTTAGTACCATGCACAGAGTCACAGAGATAATCTACTATTTAGTACCATGCACAGACAGGGTCACAGAGATAACCTACTATTTAGTACCATGCACAGAAAACAGTGAAATACTTAAAGGAGAAATCCACCCAAAAACCCTAATTCCTATAATTCACAGTATTACATAACACTAATAAATGAGAACAATATATTTGGTGAACAAATGTTTCATTTTGCCATTATAATAAGGTTGGTATTAATGTGAAAATCGTTGTGGAAAATCTGTCGACTACAAAACCCCACAATGCAATGTTCTCTCTATTGGCTGGCTGACTAGCTATCAAGCGAAACGTAGCGACACACAAAAATAGCAAAGTCAATGTCAGCATATGGATGGTACGGCCCTCAGGCGAGTCCCTTGGGGTTCGTGAGGGTCTCATCTTTCCATAGAGCGGCCGTATTAGTTTGTAGGCCATATTAGTTTGTAGGAAGTATTAGTTTGTAGGAAGTATTAGTTTGTAGGTAGTATTAGGTAGTATTAGTTTGTAGGTAGTATTAGTTTGTATTAGTTTGTAGGAAGTATTAGGTAGTATTAGTTTGTAGGTCATATTAGTTTGTAGGAAGTATTAGTTTGTAGGAAGTATTAGTTTGTATTAGTTTGTAGGAAGTATTAGTTTGTAGGAAGTATTAGTTTGTAGGAAGTATTAGTTTGTAGGTAGTATTAGGTAGTATTAGTTTGTAGGTAGTATTAGTTTGTATTAGTTTGTAGGAAGTATTAGGTAGTATTAGTTTGTAGGTCATATTAGTTTGTAGGAAGTATTAGTTTGTAGGAAGTATTAGTTTGTAGGAAGTATTAGTTTGTAGGAAGTATTAGTTTGTAGGAAGTATTAGTTTGTAGGAAGTATTAGTTTGTAGGAAGTATTAGTTTGTGTTAGTTTGTAGGAAGTATTAGTTTGTAGGAAGTTTAGTTTGTGTTAGTTTGTAGGAAGTATTAGTTTGTGTTAGTTTGTAGGAAGTATTAGGTAGTATTAGTTTGTATTAGTTTGTAGGCCGTATTAGTTTGTTAGTTTGTAGACCAAACCGTTTGGACGCTACAGACTTTTTCATGAGAAACCCATTTTTTTTATGACGTCTCATAGTCTGACACATATATTTCACTCAGGATTACACAGACCCACAATTCTGAAAAACTCCCATATCTACTGGGTGAAATACCACAGTGTGACATCACAGCAGCAAGATTTGTGACCTGTTGCCACAAGAAAAGGGCAACCAGTGAAGAACAAACACCATTGTAAATACAACCCATATTTATGCTTATTTATTTTCCCTTTTGTACTTTAACTATTTTCACATCGTTACAACACTGTATATATATATATATATATATATATATATAATATGACATTTGAAATGTCTTTAATCTTTTGGAACTTTTGTGAGTGTAATGTTTACTGTTAATTTCTTATTGTTTATTTCACTTACAACGCAAACATGTGTTTCCCATGTCAATAAAGCCCCTTAAATTGAATTGAGAGGAACAGACCAGAGAGAGGGAGGTTGGGGGAGAGAGAGAGACCAGAGACCAGAGAGAGAGACCAGAGAGAGGAAGGTTGAAGGAGAGAGAGACCAGAGACCAGAGAGAGACCAGAGACCAGAGAGACCAGAGACCAGAGGCCAGAGAGAGAGACCAGAGGCCAGAGAGAGAGAGGTTGGGGGAGAGAGAGAGAGACCAGAGAAAAAGAGAGACCAGAGAGACCAGAGAGAGACCAGAGAGAGGGAGGTTGGGGGAGAGAAAGAGACCAGAGAGAGGGAGGTTGGGGGAGAGAGAGAGAGGGAGGAGAGAGAGAGACCAGAGACCAGAGAGCGAGGGAGGTTGGGGGACAGAGAGAGCGACCAGAGAGAGGGAGGTTGGGGGAGAGAGAGAGAGACCAGAGAGGGGAGAGGGAGAGAGAGAGACCAGGAGAGAAAGAAATCCTGAGACCAGAGAGAGAAACCAGAGAGAGAGAGACCAGAGAGAAACATCTCAACGCTGAGTGTCAGCATGGATAGAATTACCCCAGCAGACCCCAATAGGGGGATATGTATAGAGCACAGAGTATATCAAGGATATATCAGAGAGACCAGAGAGAGAGACCAGAGACCAGAGAGAGACCAGAGAGAGACCAGAGAGAGAGACCAGAGACCAGAGAGAGAGACCAGAGAGAGACCAGAGAGAGACCCCAGCAGACCCCAATAGGGGGATATGTATAGAACACAGAGTATATCAAGGATATATCAGAGAGAGACCAGAGAGAGAGACCAGAGAGAGAGACCAGAGACCAGAGAGAGAGACCAGAGAGAGACCAGAGACCACCCCAGAGACCCCCTCAGCCATCTCTCTCACTTCCCTCCCTCCTCCACTGTAATGCTAACCCTCAGCCATCTCTCTCTCTTCCCTCCCTCCTCCACTGTAATGCTAACCCTCAGCCATCTCTCTCTTCCTCCCTCCTCCACTGCCCCTAACCCTCAATCATCATCTCTCTCTTCCCTCCCTCCTCCACTGTCCTGTCCCCTAACCCTCAGCCATCTCTCTCTCTTCCCTCCCTCCTCCACTGTCCTGCCCCATAACCCTCAGCCATCTCTCTCTCTTCCCTCCCTCCTCCACTGTAATGCTAACCCTCAGCCATCTCTCTCTTCCCTCCCTCCTCCACTGCCCCGTAACCCTCAATCATCTCTCTCTCTTCCCTCCCTCCTCCACTGTCCTGCCCCCTAACCCTCAGCCATCTCTCTCTCTTCCCTCCCTCCTCCACTGTCCTGCCCCCTAACCCTCAGCCATCTCTCTCTCTTCCCTCCCTCCTCCACTGTCCTGCCCCCTAACCCTCAGCCATCTCTCTCTCTTCCCTCCCTCCTCCACTGTCCTGCCCCCTAACCCTCAGCCATCTCTCTCTCTTCCCTCCCTCCTCCACTGTCATGCCCCATAACCCTCAGCCATCTCTCTCTCTTCCCTCCCTCCTCCACTGTCCTGCCCCCTAACCCTCAGCCATCTCTCTCTCTTCCCTCCCTCCTCCACTGTCCTGCCCCCTAACCCTCAGCCATCTCTCTCTCTTCCCTCCCTCCTCCACTGTCCTGCCCCCTAACCCTCAGCCATCTCTCTCTCTTCCCTCCCTCCTCCACTGTCCTGCCCCTAACCCTCAGCCATCTCTCTCTCTTCCCTCCCTCCTCCACTGTCCTGCCCCCTAACCCTCAGCCATCTCTCTCTCTTCCCTCCCTCCTCCACTGTCCTGCCCCTAACCCTCAGCCATCTCTCTCTCTTCCCTCCCTCCTCCACTGTCATGCCCCCTAACCCTCAGCCATCTCTCTCTTCCCTCCCTCCTCCACTGTCCTGCCCCCTAACCCTCAGCCATCTCTCTCTCTTCCCTCCCTCCTCCACTGTCCTGCTAACCCTCAGCCATCTCTCTCTCTTCCCTCCCTCCTCCACTGTCATGCCCCCTAACCCTCAGCCATCTCTCTCTCTTCCCTCCCTCCTCCACTGTCCTGCCCCCTAACCCTCAGCCAATCTCTCTCTTCCCTCCCTCCTCCACTGTCCTGCCCCCTAACCCTCAGCCATCTCTCTCTCTTCCCTCCCTCCTCCACTGTCCTGCTAACCCTCAGCCAGCTCTCTCTCTCTTCCCTCCCTCCTCCACTGTCATGCTAACCCTCAGCCATCTCTCTCTTCCCTCCCTCCTCCACTGTCATGCCCCCTAACCCTCAGCCATCTCTCTTCCCTCCCTCCTCCACTGTCCTGCCCCCTAACCCTCAGCCATCTCTCTCTTCCCTCCCTCCTCCACTGTCATGCCCCTAACCCTCAGCCATCTCTCTCTCTTCCCTCCCTCCTCCACTGTCCTGCCCCCTAACCCTCAGCCATCTCTCTCTCTTCCCTCCCTCCTCCACTGTCCTGCTAACCCTCAGCCATCTCTCTCTTCCCTCCCTCCTCCACTGTCCTGCCCCCTAACCCTCAGCCATCTCTCTCTCTTCCCTCCCTCCTCCACTGTCCTGCTAACCCTCAGCCATCTCTCTCTCTTCCCTCCCTCCTCCACTGTCCTGCCCCCTAACCCTCAGCCATCTCTCTCTCTTCCCTCCCTCCTCCACTGTCCTGCTAACCCTCAGCCATCAATTCTCTCTCTCTCTCTCTCTCTCTCTCTCTCTCTCTCTCTCTCTCTCTCCCCTCTCTCTCTCTCTCTCCCTCTCCCCCTCTCTCTCTCCCCCTTTCTCTCTCTCCACAGGGCTGACCTTCCTCGGATGTTTGAGGTAAACACACACACACCCTGGTTAAGCCCGTCTCTCCTTCAAAAAGAGCCCTTCAGTTCCCCAGTGAGCACAGTAAGGTCCATACTACGGTTACCTCAGAGAGGAAGGGGATCAGTACTGAGGAGACTGTCTGCCCCAAACCGTCTGCCCCAAACCGTCTGCCCCAAGGCCAACAGCACAGCCAGTCAACCCCACAGAGAGGCACGCATCTGCAGCAGGCAGCGCTTAAACAGACATTCACGTGGACACACACACAATCACAGCACACACAGCAAGGAAACAACACACACACACACCTCAGGACACACAGCAGGAAAAACACACACAATCACAGCACACACAGCAAGGAAACAAACACACACACACACCTCAGGACACACAGCAAGGAAAACACACACACACACACCTCAGGACACACAGCAAGGAAACACACACAACACACACACCTCAGGACACACAGCAAGGAAACACACACACACACACCTCAGGACACACAGCAAGGAAAAACACACACACACACCTCACGACACACAGCAAGGAAACACACACACACACACCTCAGGACACACAGCAAGGAAAACACACACACACACACCTCAGGACACACACACCTCAAGCCCTTGAGGAACATCCCCCTTTGTGACAACACCTATTCAACCTTAAAGTCAACACTTTATCCAGACTGAATTTCCCCACAGGCTCTTCAACAATCCTCTCTCTCCTCTCCCCAGTAGGATGATCTAACATGATCTGTCCTGTCCTACCCTGTCATGTCCTACCGTGTCCCACCCTGTCCTGTCCTACCCTGTCCCACCCCGTCCCACCCTGTCCCGTCCTACCCTGTCCCACCCCGTCCCACCCTGTCCCGTCCTACCCTGTCCTACCCTGTCCTGTCCCACCCTGTCCCGTCCTACCCTGTCCCGTACCGGTAAGGTAAAGCCATCACACAGCAACACCTCCTCAGACAAAACTACATGCAGCTCAATGTGTGTGTTCAGTGTGTGTGTGTTCAGTGTGTGTGTGTTCAGTGAGTGCGTGTGTTCTGTGAGTGTGTGTGTTCGTGTGTTCTGTGAGTGTGTGTTCAGTGTGTGTGTGAGTGTGTGTTCAGTGTGTGTGTGTGTGTGTGTGTGTGTGTGTGTGTGTGTGTGTGTGTTCGTGTGTTCTGTGAGTGTGAGTTCAGTGTGTGTGTGTGTGTGTGTGTTCTGTGAGTGTGTGTGTGTGTGTGTGTGTGTGTGTGTGTGTGTGTGTGTGTGTGTGTGTGTGTGTGTGTTCTGTGAGTGTGTGTGTTCGTGTGTTCTGTGAGTGTGTGAGTGTGTGTGTGTGTTCTGTGTTCTGTGAGTGTGAGTTCAGTGTGTGTGTGTGTGTGTGTGTGTGTGTGTTCTGTGTGTGTGTGTTCTGTGAGTGTGTGTTCAGTGAGTGCGTGTTCAGTGTGTGTGTGTTCAGTGAGTGCGTGTGTTCTGTGAGTGTGTGTGTGTGTGTGTGTGTGTTCTGTGTGTTCTGTGAGTGTGTGTTGAGTGTGTGTGTGTGTTCAGTGTGTGTGTGTCCACTCACCATAGTGTATGCAGTATGTCCTCTGTAGTAGTGTATCCTGGGATCATTGTCCTCAGTATTCCTCAGTGAGTCTCTCTGCTGGTCGACCTCCTTCCAAACCGTACCACTGCAACGACCAACTACTGCTTTCACACACTGCAGCGACGAGCACACGCTACGGCCCGCCCACACCAGTCCTGCCCACACCAGGCCCGCCCACACCAGGTCCGCCTCTCTGCCTGTCAGACAGTTTGTTGTGTATGGCCCGGTGCCCCGGGTGGGAGGAGTTTGCTCCATTTCACACCATTGAAATTTCTACCCAGTCGGAGGAACTGGGCCACTCTATTCTAACGTAGGGTACTCCCTGGAACTGGGCCACTCTATTCTAACGTAGGGTACTCCCCTGGAACTGGGCCACTCTATTCTAACGTAGGGTACTCCCCTGGAACTGGGCCACTCTATTCTAACATAGGGTACTCCCCTGGAACTGGGCCACTCTATTCTAACGTAGGGTACTCCCCTGGAACTGGGCCACTCTATTCTAACGTAGGGTACTCCCCTGGAACTGGGCCACTCTATTCTAACGTAGGGTACTCCCCTGGAACTGGGCCACTCTATTCTAACATAGGGTACTCCCCTGGAACTGGGCCACTCTATTCTAACGTAGGGTACTCCCCTGGAACTGGGCCACTCTATTCTAACGTAGGGTACTCCCCTGGAACTGGGCCACTCTATTCTAACGTAGGGTACTCCCCTGGAACTGGGCAACTCTATTCTAACGTAGGGTACTCCCCTGGAACTGGGCCACTCTATTCTAACGTAGGGTACTCCCCTGGAACTGGGCCACTCTATTCTAACGTAGGGTACTCCCCTGGAACTGGGCCACTCTATTCTAACGTAGGGTACTCCCCTGGAACTGGGCCACTCTATTCTAACGTAGGGTACTCCCCTGGAACTGGGCCACTCTATTCTAACGTAGGGTACTCCCCTGGAACTGGGCCACTCTATTCTAACGTAGGGTACTCCCCTGGAACTGGGCCACTCTATTCTAACGTAGGGTACTCCCCTGGAACTGGGCCACTCTATTCTAACGTAGGGTACTCCCCTGGAACTGGGCCACTCTATTCTAACGTAGGGTACTCCCCTGGAACTGGGCCACTCTATTCTAACGTAGGGTACTCCCCTGGAACTGGGCCACTCTATTCTAACGTAGGGTACTCCCCTGGAACTGGGCCACTCTATTCTAACGTAGGGTACTCCCCTGGAACTGGGCCACTCTATTCTAACGTAGGGTACTCCCCTGGAACTGGGCCACTCTATTCTAACGTAGGGTACTCCCCTGGAACTGGGCCACTCTATTCTAACGTAGGGTACTCCCCTGGAACTGGGCCACTCTATTCTAACGTAGGGTACTCCCCTGATCCAGCTAAGAATGCTCTCTCTCTCTCTCTCTCTCTCTCTCTCTCTCTAAAGTTGACATTGACTCTGTACTGGTACCCCCTGTATATAGCCTCCACATTGACTCTGTACCAGTACCCCCTGTATATAGCCTCCACATTGACTCTGTACCGTAATACCCTGTATATAGCCTCCACATTGACTCTGTACCAGTACCCCCTGTATATAGCCTCCACATTGACTCTGTACCGTAATACCCTGTATATAGCCTCCACATTGACTCTGTACCGTAATACCCTGTATATAGCCTCCACATTGACTCTGTACCATAACACCCTGTATATAGCCTCCACATTGACTCTGTTCCGTAATACCCTGTATATAGACCCCACATTGACTCTGTACTGTAATACCCTGTATATAGCCTCCACATTGACTCTGTACCGGTACACCCTGTATATAGCCTCCACATTGACTCTGTACCAGTACACCCTGTATATAGCCTCCACATTGACTCTGTACCGGTACCCCCTGTATATAGCCTCCACATTGACTCTGTACCGGTACCCCCTGTATTGCAGCCTCCACATTGACTCTGTACCGGTACCCCCTGTATATAGCCTCCACATTGACTCTGTACCGGTACCCCCTGTATATAGCCTCCACATTGACTCTGTACCGGTACTCCCCCTGTATATAGCCTCCACATTGACTCTGTACCGTAATACCCTGTATATAGCCTCCACATTGACTCTGTACCGGTACCCCCTGTATATAGCCTCCACATTGACTCTGTACCGGTACCCCCTGTATATAGCCTCCACACTGACTCTGTACCGGTACCCCCTGTATATAGCCTCCACATTGACTCTGTACTGGTACCCCCTGTATTTATATTTTTGCTCTTTAATTACTTGTTACTTTTATTTCTTATCAGTATTTTTTTAACTGCATTGTTGGTTAAGGGCTTGTAAGTAAACATTTCACTGTAAGGTCTACTACACCTGTTGTATTCAGCATTTCACTGTAAGGTCTACACCTGTTGTATTCAGCATTTCACTGTGAGGTCTACTACACCTGTTGTATTCAGCATTTCACTGTAAGGTCTACACCTGTTGTATTCAGCATTTCACTGTGAGGTCTACTACACCTGTTGTATTCAGCATTTCACTGTGAGGTCTACTACACCTGTTGTATTCAGCATTTCACTGTAGGTCTACTACACCTGTTGTATTCAGCATTTCACTGTAGGTCTACTACACCTGTTGTATTCAGCATTTCACTGTAAGGTCTACTACACCTGTTGTATTCAGCATTTCACTGTGAGGTCTACTACACCTGTTGTATTCAGCATTTCACTGTGAGGTCTACTACACCTGTTGTATTCAGCATTTCACTGTAAGGTCTACTACACCTGTTGTATTCATCATTTCACTGTAAGGTCTACTACACCTGTTGTATTCATCATTTCACTGTAAGGTCTACTACACCTGTTGTATTCAGCATTTCACTGTAAGGTCTACTACACCTGTTGTATTCAGCATTTCACTGTAAGGTCTACTACACCTGTTGTATTCAGCATTTCACTGTAAGTTCTACTACACTGGAAACCAGGCTACCTTAACCACACAGTGTAGAGTACTGGGGAAACCAGGCTACCTTAACCACACAGTATAGAGTACTGGGGAAACCAGATGTTATCAGAAACCTGGGGTTACCAGAAACCAGGGGTTACCAGAAACCAGAGGTTAACAGAAACCAGGGGTTACCAGGGGTTACCAGAAACCAGGGGTTACCAGAAACCAGGGGTTACCAGAGACCAGGGGTTATCAGAAACCAGGGGCTATCAGAAACCAGGGGTTAACAGAAACCAGGGGTTACCAGAAACCAGGGGTTACCAGAAACCAGGGGTTACCAGGGGTTACCAGAAACCAGGGGTTACCAGGGGTTGCCAGAAACCAGGGGTTACCAGGGGTTACCAGAAACCAGGGGTTACCAGGGGTTACCAGAAACCAGGGGTTACCAGAAACCAGGGGTTACCAGGGGTTACCAGAAACCAGGGGTTACCAGAAACCTGGGGTTACCAGAAACCAGAGGTTAACAGAAACCAGGGGTTACCAGGGGTTACCAGAAACCAGGGGTTACCAGAAACCAGGGGTTACCAGAGACCAGGGGTTATCAGAAACCAGGGGCTATCAGAAATCAGGGGTTAACAGAAACCAGGGGTTACCAGAAACCAGGGGTTACCAGAAACCAGGGGTTACCAGAAACCAGGGGTTACCAGGGGTTGCCAGAAACCAGGGGTTACCAGGGGTTACCAGAAACCAGGGGTTACCAGAAACCAGGGGTTACCAGAAACCAGGGGTTACCAGGGGTTACCAGAAACCAGGGGTTACCAGAAACCTGGGGTTACCAGAAACCAGGGGTTACCAGAAACCAGAGGTTAACAGAAACCAGGGGTTACCAGGGGTTACCAGAAACCAGGGGTTACCAGAAACCAGGGGTTACCAGAGACCAGGGGTTATCAGAAACCAGGGGCTATCAGAAACCAGGGGTTAACAGAAACCAGGGGTTACAAGAAACCAGGGGTTACCAGAAACCAGGGGTTACCAGGGGTTACCAGAAACCAGGGGTTACCAGAAACCTGGGGTTACCAGAAACCAGGGGTTACCAGAAACCAGAGGTTAACAGAAACCAGGGGTTACCAGGGGTTACCAGAAACCAGGGGTTACCAGAAACCAGGGGTTACCAGAGACCAGGGGTTATCAGAAACCAGGGGCTATCAGAAACCAGGGGTTACCAGTAACCAGGGGTTACCAGAAACCAGGGGTTACCAGAAACCAGGGGTTACCAGAAACCAGGGGTTACCAGGGGTTACCAGAAACCAGGGGTTACCAGGGGTTGCCAGAAACCAGGGGTTACCAGGGGTTACCAGAAACCAGGGGTTACCAGGGGTTACCAGAAACCAGGGGTTACCAGAAACCAGGGGTTACCAGAAACCAGGGGTTACCAGGGGTTACCAGAAACCAGGGGTTACCAGAAACCAGGGGTTAACAGAAACCAGGGGTTACCAGAAACCAGGGGTTAACAGAAACCAGGGGTTAACAGAAACCAGGGGTTACCAGGGGTTACCAGAAACCAGGGGTTACCAGGGGTTACCAGAAACCAGGGGTTACCAGAAACCAGGGGTTAACAGAAACCAGGGGTTACCAGAAACCAGGGGTTACCAGAAACCAGGGGTTACCAGAAACCAGGGGTTACCAGGGGTTACCAGAAACCAGGGGTTACCAGAAACCAGGGGTTACCAGGGGTTACCAGAAACCAGGGGTTAACAGAAACCAGGGGTTAACAGAAACCAGGGGTTACCAGGGGTTACCAGAAACCAGGGGTTACCAGGGGTTACCAGAAACCAGGGGTTAACAGAAACCAGGGGTTAACAGAAACCAGGGGTTACCAGAAACCAAGGGTTAACAGAAACCAGGGGTTAACAGAAACCAGGGGTTAACAGAAACCAGGGGTTAACATAAACCAGGGGTTAACAGAAACCAGGGGTTACTGGTCACTTCAATACTGCACATCTCTCTCCACTACTGTGCTCTGGCTCCCACTGATTCCTGCATATCAATACTGCACATCTCTCTCCACTACTGTGGTCTGGCTCCCTCCGATTCCTGCATATCAATACTGCACATCTCTCTCCACTACTGTGCTCTGGCTCCCACTGATTCCTGCATATCAATACTGCACATCTCTCTCCACTACTGTGCTCTGGCTCCCTCCGATTCCTGCATATCAATACTGCACATCTCTCTCCACTACTGTGGTCTGGCTCCCACTGATTCCTGCATATCAATACTGCACATCTCTCTCCACTACTGTGCTCTGGCTCCCACTGATTCCTGTATATCAATACTGCACCTGGTTTGGGGAATGGTCCATCATTAAGGACACATGCCTGGTTTGGGGAATGGTCCATCATTAAGGAGACAGGCCTGGTTTGGGGAATGGTCCATTATTAAGGACACAGGCCTGGTTTGGGGAATGGTCCATCATTAAGGACACAGGCCTGGTTTGGGGAATGGTCCATCATTAAGGACACAGGCCTGGTTTGGGGAATGGTCCATCATTAAGGACGGCGGCCTGGTTTGGGGAATGGTCCATCATTAAGGATGGAGGCCTGGTTTGGGGAATGGTCCATTATTAAGGATGGGGGCCTGGTTTGGGGAATGGTCCATCATTAAGGATGGGGGCCTGGTTTGGGGAATGGTCCATCATTAAGGATGGGGGCCTGGTTTGGGGAATGGTCCATCATTAAGGACGGGGGCCTGGTTTGGGGAATGGTCCATTATTAAGGACGGGGCCTGGTTTGGGGAATGGTCCACCCCTCCACTCCGTCTCAGATGGATGGACGTGTCACATGTCCCTTGGAACTGTTCTCTCAGAGATAATATATCTGAGAACAAGAAAACCTTCAGCTGATTAGAGCTGGAGGGGACAACCCAAATATTAGAGCAGCTTAAACCTCTGGGAGACAGAGAGAGATTTAGGTGCTAGTTCTCAGATAATCAGCTTGGTGGATAATGAGTAAGTGTCTGAGGGACTTAAAAAGCTCTGAGAGCTATGATCCCTGTGTGACTGGGAGGACTAGGTACCGCATGGTGCTATGACACAATCTACTCCCCATCACAGAGTGATGCTGAGTAGGTTATTCTAGATCAGGAGTCTGCCCTCCTGGAGAGGTACCAGGTATGCTGGCTATGCAGAATAACACTGAGTAGGTTATTCTAGATTAGGAGTCTCCCCTCCTGGACTGGTACCAGGTATGCTGGATATGCAGAGTAACACTGAGTAGGTTATTCTAGATTAGGAGTCTCCCCTCCTGGGGTCAGGTACCTGGTATGCTGGATATGCAGAGTAACACTGAGTAGGTTATTCTAGATTAGGAGTCTGCTGGCTATGCAGAGTAACACTGAGTAGGTTATTCTAGATTAGGAGTCTCCCCTCCTGGGGTCAGGTACCTGGTATGCTGGATATGCAGAGTAACACTGAGTAGGTTATTCTAGATTAGGAGTCTCCCCTCCTGGAGTCAGGTACCAGGTATGCTGGATATGCAGAGTAACACTGAGTAGGTTATTCTAGATTAGGAGTCTCCCCTCCTGGAGTCAGGTACCAGGTATGCTGGATATGCAGAGTAACACTGAGTAGGTTATTCTAGATTAGGAGTCTCCCCTCCTGGACTGGTACCAGGTATGCTGGATATGCAGAGTGTGTTATTATCTCAATAAGAGTCATGGTGCCACACAGCAATGATAAACGGTGTCTAAATGTGATACAGCAGGGAGAGGAAGAGAATCTCATCTTCTTTCTCCTCCGTTTCAAAGCAGTGTCATGACTCATGTGTTGAATGACTCATGTAGCTCAGTGAGACTGTCGAAGGGAGAGCTGTTGAATGACTCATGTAGCTCAGTAAGACTGACGAAGGGAGAGCTGTTGAATGACTCATGTAGCTCAGTGAGACTGTCGAAGGGAGAGCTGTTGAATGACTCATGTAGCTCAGTAAGACTGACGAAGGGAGAGCTGTTGAATGACTCATGTAGCTCAGTAAGACTGTCGAAGGGAGAGCTGTTGAATGACTCATGTAGCTCAGTAAGACTGACGAAGGGAGAGCTGTTGAATGACTCATGTAGCTCAGTAAGGACTGACGAAAGGAGAGCTGTTGAATGACTCATGTAGCTCAGTAAGGACTGACGAAGGGAGAGCTGTTGAATGACTCATGTAGCTCAGTAAGACTGATGAAGGGAGAGCTGTTGAATGACTCATGTAGCTCAGTAAGACTGACGAAGGGAGAGCTGTTGAATGACTCATGTAGCTCAGTAAGACTGACGAAGGAGAGCTGTTGAATGCCTCATGTAGCTCAGTAAGACTGACGAAGGGAGAGCTGTTGAATGACTCATGTAGCTCAGTAAGACTGACGAAGGGAGAGCTGTTGAATACCTCATGTAGCTCAGTGAGACTGTCGAAGGGAGAGCTGTTGAATGACTCATGTAGCTCAGTAAGACTGACGAAGGGAGAGCTGTTGAATGACTCATGTAGCTCAGTAAGACTGACGAAGGAGAGCTGTTGAATGACTCATGTAGCTCAGTAAGACTGACGAAGGGAGAGCTGTTGAATGACTCATGTAGCTCAGTAAGACTGACGAAGGGAGAGCTGTTGAATGACTCATGTAGCTCAGTAAGACTGACGAAGGGAGAGCTGTTGAATGACTCATGTAGCTCAGTAAGGACTGACGAAGGGAGAGCTGTTGAATGACTCATGTAGCTCAGTAAGACTGACGAAGGGAGAGCTGTTGAATGACTCATGTAGCTCAGTAAGACTGACGAAGTGAGAGCTGTTGAATGACTCATGTAGCTCAGTAAGACTGACGAAGGGAGAGCTGTTGAATGCCTCATGTAGCTCAGTAAGACTGACGAAGGGAGAGCTGTTGAATGACTCATGTAGCTCAGTAAGGACTGACGAAGGGAGAGCTGTTGAATGACTCATGTAGCTCAGTAAGACTGACGAAGGGAGAGCTGTTGAATGCCTCTTGTAGCTCAGTAAGACTGACGAAGGGAGAGCTGTTGAATGACTCATGTAGCTCAGTAAGACTGACGAAGGGAGAGCTGTTGAATGCCTCTCAGGTTTTGCTATCTGGAATCCCGTGTCAGATTTAGCCAGTGGAAGAGTTATTTAGAAGAGTTATTTAGCCCGTAGAAGAGTTATTTAGAAGAGTTATTTAGCCCATAGAAGAGTTATTTAGAAGAGTTATTTAGCCAGTAGAAGAGACACAGGTCACTCTACACCCCAGATGTAAACACAGTATTGTCGGTCACCTTTCACCCCAGACACAGGTCACTCTACACCCCAGATGTAAACACAGTATTGTCGGTCACCTTTCACCCCAGACACAGGCCACTCTACACCCCAGACACAGGCCACTCTACACCCCGGACACAGGTCACTCTACACCTCAGATGTAAACACAGTATTGTCGGTCACTCTACACCCCAGACACAGGTCACTCTACACCCCAGATGTAAACACAGTATTGTCGGTCACCTTTCACCCCAGACACAGGCCACTCTACACCCCAGACACAGGCCACTCTACACCCCAGACACAGGTCACTCTACACCCCAGACACAGGTCACTCTACACCCCAGATGTAAACACAGTATTGTCGGTCACTCTACACCCCAGACACAGGTCACTCTACACCCCAGACACAGGTCACTCTACACCCCAGACACAGGCTACTCTACACCCCAGACACAGGTCACTCTACACCCCAGATGTAAACACAGTATTGTCGGTCACTCTACACCCCAGACACAGGTCACTCTACACCCCAGACACAGGTCACTCTACACCCAGACACAGGTCACTCTACACCCCAGATGTAAACACAGTATTGTCGGTCACTCTACACCCCAGACACAGGTCACTCTACACCCCAGATGTAAACACAGTATTGTCGGTCACTCTACACCCCAGATGTAAACACAGTATTGTCGGTCACTCTACACCCCAGACACAGGTCACTCTACACCCAGACACAGGTCACTCTACACCCCAGATGTAAACACAGTATTGTCGGTCACTCTACACCCCAGACACAGGTCACTCTACACCCCAGATGTAAACACAGTATTGTCGGTCACTCTACACCCCAGATGTAAACACAGTATTGTCGGTCACTCTACACCCCAGACACAGGTCACTCTACACCCCAGATGTAAACACAGTATTGTCGGTCACTTTACACCCCAGATGTAAACACAGTATTGTCGGTCACTCTACACCCCAGACACAGGTCACTCTACACCCCAGATGTAAACACAGTATTGTCGGTCACTCTACACCCCAGACACAGGTCACTCTACACCCCAGACACTGGTCACTCTATACCCCAGATGTAAACACAGTATTGTCAGTCACTCTACACCCCAGATGTAAACACAGTATTGTCGGTCACTCTACACCCCAGACACAGGTCACTCTACACCCCAGATGTAAACACAGTATTGTCGGTCACTCTACACCCCAGACACAGGTCACTCTACACCCCAGACACTGGTCACTCTACACCCCAGATGTAAACACAGTATTGTCAGTCACTCTACACCCCAGATGTAAACACAGTATTGTCGGTCACTCTACACCCCAGACACAGGTCACTCTACACCCCAGATGTAAACACAGTATTGTCGGTCACTCTACACCCCAGACACAGGTCACTCTACACCCCAGATGTAAACACAGTATTGTCAGTCACTCTACACCCCAGATGTAAACACAGTATTGTCGGTCACTCTACACCCCAGATGTAAACACAGTATTGTCAGTCACTCTACACCCCAGATGTAATCACAGTATTGTCAGTCACTCTACACCCCAGACACAGGTCACTCTACACCCCAGATGTAAACACAGTATTGTCGGTCACTCTACACCCCAGATGTAAACACAGTATTGTCGGTCACTCTACACCCCAGACACAGGTCACTCTACACCCCAGATGTAAACACAGTATTGTCGGTCACTTTACACCCCAGATGTAAACACAGTATTGTCGGTCACTCTACACCCCAGACACAGGTCACTCTACACCCCAGATGTAAACACAGTATTGTCGGTCACTCTACACCCCAGACACAGGTCACTCTACACCCCAGACACTGGTCACTCTATACCCCAGATGTAAACACAGTATTGTCAGTCACTCTACACCCCAGATGTAAACACAGTATTGTCGGTCACTCTACACCCCAGACACAGGTCACTCTACACCCCAGATGTAAACACAGTATTGTCGGTCACTCTACACCCCAGACACAGGTCACTCTACACCCCAGATGTAAACACAGTATTGTCGGTCACTCTACACCCCAGACACAGGTCACTCTACACCCCAGACACTGGTCACTCTACACCCCAGATGTAAACACAGTATTGTCATTCACTCTACACCCCAGATGTAAACACAGTATTGTCGGTCACTCTACACCCCAGACACAGGTCACTCTACACCCCAGATGTAAACACAGTATTGTCGGTCACTCTACACCCCAGACACAGGTCACTCTACACCCCAGATGTAAACACAGTATTGTCAGTCACTCTACACCCCAGATGTAAACACAGTATTGTCGGTCACTCTACACCCCAGATGTAAACACAGTATTGTCAGTCACTCTACACCCCAGATGTAAACACAGTATTGTCAGTCACTCTACACCCCAGACACAGGTCACTCTACACCCCAGATGTAAACACAGTATTGTCGGTCACTCTACACCCCAGATGTAAACACAGTATTGTCAGTCACTCTACACCCCAGATGTAAACACAGTATTGTCAGTCACTCTACACCCCAGACACAGGTCACTCTACACCCCAGATGTAAACACAGTATTGTCGGTCACTCTACACCCCAGATGTAAACACAGTATTGTCAGTCACTCTACACCCCAGACACAGGTCACTCTACACCCCAGACACAGGTCACTCTACACCCCAGATGTAAACACAGTATTGTCGGTCACTCTACACCCCAGACACAGGTCACTCTACACCCCAGACACAGGTCACTCTACACCCCAGATGTAAACACAGTATTGTCGGTCACTCTACACCCCAGACACAGGTCACTCTACACCACAGACACAGGTCACTCTACACACCAGATGTAAACACAGTATTGTCAGTCACTCTACACCCCAGACACAGGTCACTCTACACCACAGATGTAAACACAGTATTGTCAGTCACTCTACACCCCAGACACAGGTCACTCTACACCCCAGATGTAAACACAGTATTGTCAGTCACTCTACACCCCAGACAATGCTGCTGGTTTCACTAAAATAGTTGACAAACCCTGATCTTCCCCAGGCTGCTCTCTGGTGTTATTGACTGTCTTCGTTGTGTACTCAGTCAGACATGTTGAAACACTCTCCAGTAGATTAATGACAGGCTGGCTGGCAGGCTGGCAGGCAGGCAGGCTGGCTGAAGGACCGGCTGGCCCATCCCAGGGTGTATGACAGACTTGGGTTCAGAAACTACTTGAAATCCTTTTTAAATAGTTTTATGGTTTGATCTAGCCTGCCCAGAGTGCCATATCGATGGGAGTCTGCAGTTTTGGGACGTCTCTATTGGCTCATTAAGCCAGGCAAGCTCAATGAAGAACATTTAACGTATTTTAACTCATTTCAAATAGTATTTGAACCTGGCAGACCCAGCCCAGGGTGGAGGTGTGGTGCTCAGGCCTGCTCTGCTGACGTGATGTCATGCTCTCTGTTTACTGTGGGTGATAGACAGTACAGACTGTCAGGTCCTGTGTTTACTCTGGGTGATAGACAGTACAGACTGTCAGGTCCTGTGTTTACTCTGGGTGATAGACAGTACAGACTGTCAGGTCCTGTGTTTACTCTGGGTGATAGACAGTACAGACTGTCAGGTCCTGTGTTTACTCTGGGTGATAGACAGTACAGCCTGTCAGGTCCTGTGGGTGATAGACAGTACAGACTGTCAGGTCCTGTGTTTACTCTGGGTGATGTAGTAGACAGTACAGACTGTCAGGTCCTGTGTTTACTCTGGGTGATAGTCAGTACAGCCTGTCAGGTCCTGTGTTTACTCTGGGTGATGTAGTAGACAGTACAGACTGTCAGGTCCTGTGTTTACTCTGGGTGATAGACAGTACAGTCTGTCAGGTCCTGTGTTTATTCTGGGTGATAGTCAGTACAGCCTGTGTCAGGTCCTGTGTTTACTCTGGGTAATAGTCAGTACAGCCTGTGTCAGGTCCTGTGATCTAACAGCCCTCACTGTAACTAACAGGCCATACTCAGCCAGAGATATAACAGGCCTCACTGTAACTAACAGGCCGTACTCAGCCAGAGATATAACAGCCCTCACTGTAACTAACAGGCTGTACTCAGCCAGAGTTATAACAGCCCTCACTGTAACTAACAGGCAGTACTCAGCCAGGGATCTAACAGCCCTCAGTGTAACTAACAGGCCGTACTCAGCCAGAGATCTAACAGGCCGTACTCAGCCAGAGTTATAACAGCCCTCACTGTAACTAACAGGCCGTACTCAGCCAGAGATCTAACAGGCCATACTCAGCCAGAGTTATAACAGCCCTCACTGTAACTAACAGGCCGTACTCAGCCAGAGATCTAACAGCCCTCACTGTAACCAACAGGCCGTACTCAGCCAGAGATCTAACAGGCCGTACTCAGCCAGAGTTATAACAGCCCTCACTGTAACTAACAGGCAGTACTCAGCCAGGGATCTAACAGCCCTCAGTGTAACTAACAGGCCGTACTCAGCCAGAGATCTAACAGGCCGTACTCAGCCAGAGTTATAACAGCCCTCACTGTAACTAACAGGCCGTACTCAGCCAGAGATCTAACAGGCCATACTCAGCCAGAGTTATAACAGCCCTCACTGTAACTAACAGGCCGTACTCAGCCAGATATCTAACAGCCCTCACTGTAACCAACAGGCCGTACTCAGCCAGAGATCTAACAGGCCGTACTCAGCCAGAGTTATAACAGGCCTCACTGTAACTAACAGGCCGTACTCAGCCAGAGTTATAACAGGCCTCACTGTAACTAACAGGCCGTACTCAGCCAGAGATCTAACAGCCCTCACTGTAACTAACAGGCCGTACTCAGCCAGAGATATAACAGCCCTCACTGTAACTAACAGGCAGTACAATGCCAGAGTTATAACAGCCCTCACTGTAACTAACAGGCAGTACTCAGCCAGAGTTATAACAGCCCTCACTGTAACTAACAGGCCGTACTCAGCCAGAGATATAACAGCCCTCACTGTAACTAACAGGCCATACTCAGCCAGAGTTACAACAGCCCTCACTGTAACTAACAGGCAGTACTCAGCCAGGGATATAACAGCCCTCACTGTAACTAACAGGCCGTACTCAGCCAGAGTTATAACAGCCCTCACTGTAACTGTAACTAACAGGCAGTACTCAGCCAGGGATATAACAGCCCTCACTGTAACTAACAGGCAGTACTCAGCCAGAGTTATAACAGCCCTCTCTGTAACTAACAGGCCGTACTCAGCCAGAGTTACAACAGCCCTCACTGTAACTAACAGGCCGTACTCAGCCAGGGATATAACAGCCCTCAGTGTAACTAACAGGCCGTACTCAGCCAGAGATCTAACAGGCCGTACTCAGCCAGAGTTATAACAGCCCTCACTGTAACTAACAGGCCGTACTCAGCCAGAGATCTAACAGGCCATACTCAGCCAGAGTTATAACAGCCCTCACTGTAACTAACAGGCCGTACTCAGCCAGAGATCTAACAGCCCTCACTGTAACCAACAGGCCGTACTCAGCCAGAGATCTAACAGGCCGTACTCAGCCAGAGTTATAACAGCCCTCACTGTAACTAACAGGCCGTACTCAGCCAGAGTTATAACAGGCCTCACTGTAACTAACAGGCAGTACTCAGCCAGAGATCTAACAGCCCTCACTGTAACTAACAGGCCGTACTCAGCCAGAGATATAACAGCCCTCACTGTAACTAACAGGCAGTACAAAGCCAGAGTTATAACAGCCCTCACTGTAACTAACAGGCCGTACTCAGCCAGAGATCTAACAGGCCGTACTCAGCCAGAGTTATAACAGCCCTCACTGTAACTAACAGGCCGTACTCAGCCAGAGATATAACAGCCCTCACTGTAACTAACAGGCCGTACTCAGCCAGAGATCTAACAGGCCGTACTCAGCCAGAGATCTAACAGCCCTCACTGTAACTAACAGGCCGTACTCAGCCAGAGTTATAACAGCCCTCACTGTAACTAACAGGCCATACTCAGCCAGAGATATAACAGCCCTCACTGTAACTAACAGGCCGTACTCAGCCAGAGATATAACAGCCCTCACTGTAACTAACAGGCCGTACTCAGCCAGAGATACAACAGCCCTCACTGTAACTAACAGGCCGTACTCAGCCAGAGATATAACAGCCCTCACTGTAACTAACAGGCCGTACTCAGCCAGAGATACAACAGCCCTCACTGTAACTAACAGGCCGTACCAGCCAGAGATATAACAGCCCTCACTGTAACTAACAGGCCGTACTCAGCCAGAGATATAACAGCCCTCACTGTAACTGACAGGATCCATCAGCCAGAGTTATAACAGGCCGTACTCAGCCAGGCGGGAGAATGCAGCCAACAGATTCAGACCGCTGCCCTCACTATCTATGTAAGGAGGGGAGATCCATGAGTGGCTGTGTGTGTGTGTGTGGCTGTGTGTGGCTCTGTGTATGTGGCTGTGTGTGTGTGTGTGTGTGTGTGTGTATGTATATCCCCCTGCAGTTAACGGTGCACCACAGCTCCATCAGGACGAAGCAGCACCGAGCCCCAGGCGGTGCAGTTACCCAGCCTGCCCCTCACATCCCCCTGCCCTCCTCTCTAACACCACAGCTCCATCAGGACGAAGCAGCACCGAGCCCCAGGCGGTGCAGTTACCCAGCCTCCCCTCACATCCCCCTGCCCTCCTCTCTAACACCACAGCTCCATCAGGACGAAGCAGCACCGAGCCCCAGGCGGTGCAGTTACCCAGCCTCCCCTCACATCCCCCTGCCCTCCTCTCTAACACCACAGCTCCATCAGGACGAAGCAGCACCGAGCCCCAGGCGGTGCAGTTACCCAGCCTCCCCTCACATCCCCCTGCCCTCCTCTCTAACACCACAGCTCCATCAGGACGAAAACAGCACCGAGCCCCAGGTGGTGCAGTTACCCAGCCTCCCCTCACATCCCCCTGCCCTCCTCTCTAACACCACAGCTCCATCAGGACGAAGCAGCACCGAGCCCCAGGCGGTGCAGTTACCCAGCCTCCCTCACATCCCCCTGCCCTCCTCTCTAACACCACAGCTCCATCAGGACGAAGCAGCACCGAGCCCCAGGCGGTGCAGTTACCCAGCCTCCCCTCACATCCCCCTGCCCTCCTCTCTAACACCACAGCTCCATCAGGACGAAGCAGCACCGAGCCAAAGGCGGTGCAGTTACCCAGCCTCCCCTCACATCCCCCTGCCCTCCTCTCTAACACCACAGCTCCATCAGGACGAAGCAGCACCGAGCCCCAGGCGGTGCAGTTACCCAGCCTCCCTCACATTCCCCCTGCCCTCCTCTCTAACACCACAGCTCCATCAGGACGAAGCAGCACCGAGCCCCAGGCGGTGCAGTTACCCAGCCTACCCTCACATCCCCCTGCCCTCCTCTCTAACACCACAGCTCCATCAGGACGAAGCAGCACCGAGCCCCAGGCGGTGCAGTTACCCAGCCTCCCCTCACATCCCCCCTGCCCTCCTCTCTAACACCAGCTGGTACGTATCAACTGGAAACATTACAGGGAGCTTTTAGACAGCAGTATACTGAAACATTACAGGGAGCTTTTAGACAGCAGTATACTGAAACATTACAGGGAGCTTTTAGACAGTAGTATACTGAAACACTACAGGGAGCTTTTAGACTATCTACTACCTCAGTTGAGACAGTAGTATACTGGAACTATCTACTACCTCAGTTGAGACAATAGTATACTGGAACTATCTACTGCCTCAGTTGAAACAGTAGTACACTGGAACTATCTACTACCTCAGTTGAAACAGTAGTATACTGGACCTATCTACTACCTCAGTTGAAACAGTAGTATACTGGACCTATCTACTACCTCAGTTGAAACAGTAGTATACTGGACTTATCTACTACCTCAGTTTAGACAGTAGTACACTGGACCTATCTACTACCTCAGTTGAAACAGTAGTATACTGGACCTATCTACTACCTCAGTTGAAACAGTAGAATACTGGACCTATCTACTACCTCAGTTTAGACAGTAGTACTACCTCAGTTGAAACAGTAGAATACTGGACCTATCTACTACCTCAGTTTAGACAGTAGTACACTGGACCTATCTACTACCTCAGTTGAAACAGTAGTATACTGGAACTATCTACTACCTCAGTTGAAACAGTAGTATACTGGACCTATCTACTACCTCAGTTGAAACAGTAGTATACTGGACCTATCTACTACCTCAGTTGAAACAGTAGTATACTGGACCTATCTACTACCTCAGTTTAGACAGTAGTACTACCTCAGTTGAAACAGTAGTATACTGGACCTATCTACTACCTCAGTTGAAACAGTAGTATACTGGACCTATCTACTACCTCAGTTTAGACAGTAGTACTACCTCAGTTGAAACAGTAGTATACTGGACCTATCTACTACCTCAGTTGAAACAGTAGTATACTGGACCTATCTACTACCTCAGTTTAGACAGTAGTACTACCTCAGTTGAAACAGTAGTATACTGGACCTATCTACTACCTCAGTTGAAACAGTAGTATACTGGACCTATCTACTACCTCAGTTTAGACAGTAGTACTACCTGCCTCAGTTGAAACAGTAGTATACTGGACCTATCTACTACCTCAGTTGAAACAGTAGTACACTGGACCTATCTACTACCTCAGTTGAAACAGTAGTACTATACTGCCTCAGTTGAAACAGTAGTACACTGGACCTATCTACTACCTCAGTTTAGACAGTAGTACTACCTCAGTTGAAACAGTAGAATACTGGACCTATCTACTACCTCAGTTGAAACAGTAGAATACTGGACCTATCTACTACCTCAGTTGAAACAGTAGAATAATGGACCTATCTACTACCTCAGTTTAGACAGTAGTACTACCTCAGTTGAAACAGTAGTATACTGGAACTATCTACTACCTCAGTTTAGACAGTAGTACTACCTCAGTTGAAACAGTAGACCTATCTACTACCTCAGTTGAAACAGTAGTATACTGGACCTATCTACTACCTCAGTTTAGACAGTAGTACTACCTCAGTTGAAACAGTAGTATACTGGACCTATCTACTACCTCAGTTTAGACAGTAGTACTACCTCAGTTGAAACAGTAGTATACTGGAACTATCTACTACCTCAGTTTAGACAGTAGTACTACCTCAGTTGAAACAGTAGAATACTGGACCTATCTACTACCTCAGTTTAGACAGTAGTACTACCTCAGTTGAAACAGTAGTATACTGGACCTATCTACTACCTCAGTTTAGACAGTAGTACTACCTCAGTTGAAACAGTAGAATACTGGACCTATCTACTACCTCAGTTGAAACAGTAGTATACTGGAACTATCTACTACCTCAGTTTAGACAGTAGTACTACCTCAGTTGAAACAGTAGAATACTGGACCTATCTACTACCTCAGTTGAAACAGTAGTATACTGGAACTATCTACTACCTCAGTTTAGACAGTAGTACTACCTCAGTTGAAACAGTAGTATACTGGACCTATCTACTACCTCAGTTGAAACAGTAGAATACTGGACCTATCTACTACCTCAGTTGAAACAGTAGAATAATGGACCTATCTACTACCTCAGTTGAAACAGTAGAATAATGGACCTATCTACTACCTCAGTTGAAACAGTAGAATACTGGACCTATCTACTACCTCAGTTTAGACAGTAGTACTACCTCAGTTGAAACAGTAGAATACTGGACCTATCTACTACCTCAGTTTAGACAGTAGTACTACCTCAGTTGAAACAGTAGAATACTGGACCTATCTACTACCTCAGTTGAAACAGTAGAATACTGGACCTATCTACTACCTCAGTTGAAACAGTAGAATACTGGACCTATCTACTACCTCAGTTGAAACAGTAGAATACTGGACCTATCTACTACCTCAGTTGAAACAGTAGAATACTGGACCTATCTACTACCTCAGTTGAAACAGTAGAATACTGGACCTATCTACTACCTCAGTTGAAACAGTAGAATACTGGACCTATCTACTACCTCAGTTTAGACAGTAGTACTACCTCAGTTGAAACAGTAGTATACTGGAACTATCTACTACCTCAGTTGAAACAGTAGAATACTGGACCTATCTACTACCTCAGTTTAGACAGTAGTACTACCTCAGTTGAAACAGTAGAATACTGGACCTATCTACTACCTCAGTTGAAACAGTAGAATACTGGACCTATCTACTACCTCAGTTTAGACAGTAGAATACTGGACCTATCTACTACCTCAGTTTAGACAGTAGTACTACCTCAGTTGAAACAGTAGAATACTGGACCTATCTACTACCTCAGTTGAAACAGTAGAATACTGGACCTATCTACTACCTCAGTTTAGACAGTAGAATACTGGACCTATCTACTACCTCAGTTTAGACAGTAGAATACTGGACCTATCTGTAAAAGTCCTGGAATGCCATTAATCTGTGCTGTGGTGCTCTGTTTACTGTGTAGTATACTGGTGCTCTGTTTACTCTGTGTAGTATACTGGTGCTCTGTTTACTGTGTAGTATACTGGTGCTCTGTTTACTCTGTGTAGTATACTGGTGCTCTGTTTACTCTGTGTAGTATACTGGTGCTCTGTTTACTGTGTGTAGTATACTGGTGCTCTGTTTACTCTGTAGTATACTGGTGCTCTGTTTACTCTGTGTAGTATACTGGTGCTCTGTTTACTCTGTAGTATACTG
The DNA here is from genome assembly GCF_018296145.1 of Oncorhynchus tshawytscha. Taxonomy (NCBI): domain Eukaryota; kingdom Metazoa; phylum Chordata; class Actinopteri; order Salmoniformes; family Salmonidae; genus Oncorhynchus; species Oncorhynchus tshawytscha. Next base: position 207,970 of record NW_024609531.1, read on the forward strand.
GTGCTCTGTTTACTCTGTGTAGTATACTGGTGCTCTGTTTACTGTGTGTAGTATACTGGTGCTCTGTTTACTCTGTGTAGTATACTGGTGCTCTGTTTACTGTGTAGTATACTGGTGCTCTGTTTACTCTGTGTAGTATACTGGTGCTCTGTTTACTCTGTGTAGTATACTGGTGCTCTGTTTACTCTGTGTAGTATACTGGTGCTCTGTTTACTGTGTGTAGTATACTGGTGCTCTGTTTACTCTGTGTAGTATACTGGTGCTCTGTTTACTCTGTAGTATACTGGTGCTCTGTTTACTCTGTGTAGTATACTGGTGCTCTGTTTACTGTGTGTAGTATACTGGTGCTCTGTTTACTCTGTGTAGTATACTGGTGCTCTGTGCTGCCAACAGGACAACACACTGCATATGTAGAAGTGAATGGAACAACAAGTAATGCACTATACATACACTATAGTAAC